>NC_041384.1:698755182-698837251 GCF_002162155.2 Triticum dicoccoides
GCCCAGGGCATTGGAAGGCATCGGCCGCCGCCAGACGCCGGAGAGGGAGGGTGGACGAGCTGTCGCCGCCGCTGCCCAGAGACGCCACCAGGGGGACTCGCCCGAGCCGAGCGCCGCCACCCAGCCGTGAGGGCCCGACTGGGAGGGAGCAGCTCACCACCTCCACTGCCGCGCCGCCCCCCACCAGAGACCACGGCAAGAGGCCACCCGCAACCCGGTCAGCCGCAACCCGTGGCGCGGGACGTGACGCTGAGGCGCTGCCGGAACACCGCCGCCGACGCCACACCAGCCCGCACCACCGCCATGCCATCCGCCGCCCGACGCCACGCCGCCATCACCGGTCTGCTCCGGGGCGCCGCCATGACTGACACCGAGCGCTGCGCCCCGCCCGCGAGATCGGATCCGCGCCAACCCCACCCGCGAGGGACGAGAAGGCCCCGCTACCGTCGGGGACGATTGGGCTTCGCCCGGCCGTGCCCTTTGGCAGTGGCGAGGGAGGAGGGGGGAGGCGGAGGGGTGTTCGGCGGTGGAGATTTGGGGCCCTCCCCGGCGCCTCGCGGGTGGCAGCGGGGGAGGGAGGGAGGGAACCCTAGGGGGTGGAACTTGTGGAAGGAGATTCACCCAACTGTTTATCTGCCCTACTAAGCTCTTCATCCTCCACCTCCTTCATCTTCTGCCCCCTCCATTTGGTTTCTTGGACGCAAAGGTTATCAACACCTCTCCTCACCGTTGTATCCACTAGCTCCCGAAGCTTACCTATCAGGGACCCTACGTTACAGCTACCTAAGCGGATCCTCCTAGTCTCGGCTAGCTTCCATACCCTTCGCACTTGTCGAATCAAATGCGAAGATCCTTGCTCATTTTCCAATACAGCCGGGCGTCGATGTAGCGCGTCACTAAGGATGCAATGACCTGATCCTCGGTCATTTGCCACCGTATCCAGATGAAGATACGTCGCGCCACCGGGAGGGGGGGGCTTGCCCATTTGACACCACACCCGGGTCTCGATGTGGCGCGACGCTGAGAGGGTTACAGTCGGGCGTCGATGTAGCGCGTCACTAAGGATGCGAGCGAAGATCCTTGCTCATTTTCCAATACAGCCGGGCGTCAATGTAGCGCGTCACTAAGGATGCGACGACCTGATCCTCGGTCACTTGCCACCGTATCCAGATGAAGATACGTCGCGCCACCGGGAGGGGGGGGCTTGCCCATTTGACACCACACCCGGTCTCGATGTGGCACGACACTGAGAGGGTTACACCCCAATGAAAATCTTTTGGGTTTCATCTCCATAAGAGTGGCTGACTTTTGATGTTGCCTCGCCAAGCCTATCACAAACCTCCTCCTTTACCAAGGCTTGGGACCGGCTATGTTGAGACAACATAGGCGGAGTTCGATTGGGTGCTATTTGTTTAACTCTTTTTGTAATACTTTTGTTGCTAATTTTCCATCGCTGATTACAAAATAAGTACATTGCAACGCAATTCATTAACCACAAACTGAGTATGTTTAGATAGTAGTTGATATAATGGTCTAAAAGATATGGTAGGTCAAGATTAACCTTTTTATTCTGCGTTCTTTTGGTAATCTCACCCCTATCACGGAGTTAAGAGATATGTCAAGGCTTCTGTTACAAAGTGAAAATGTGTTTTCGCTATCAAGTTCGAACACTAGCTAAGTTTGACTCTGTGTAATCCTTTTATCCATGCATAAGGTTGGCGGTCTTTTTTGGGAAGTTTGTGCCCCTATTTGTTGAAAGCACTATCCCATATTACATAGCTTACTGAGGTAACGGAAATTGATGAGAAATCATAATTCTGTGGATGGGTTTGAGTGGATCTTCTCTGACTAATGTATGCTATTTCACTGTGTTTAATTCCTCTCCTTGGTTTGAACATGTTTGCATGCATAGAATTTGTCATGACTGTCGAAACAATGTGTGCAACTCTTATCTGTCATTTGCCAGATATATACAAAATATAGTAGATTCTTGCATGTACTGGTTACCAACTTGATTAGCAGATACTGAGCTTAGCAATGCAAACGTGTAGAGTCCATGTCGCATACTTGCATCCGTAGAACACTAGGTGTTGTAGTCATCTAAGATTGATCTTAATGACCTTTGTCATTTCATTAGAAGAACGTGAAGTTTACATAAGTGTATTGCGAGATATCCACCTGAACTGCACTGAATCATCTCAGCTTGACTGCAGTGTGTATAAGATATTGCATATATGAAGACTTGTCAATAATGATGACTTTTTTTTAGCCGAAATAGAAGTAGCTCTGCCTTTGCATTGTAGATAAGGAATGACCCCCTGTGTTTGACCTTTGTAATATCTTCACTGGGCATGACTTCTAAGCTTGACTGCAGTGTTTATAAGATATTGCCAATATGAAGACTTGTCGGTAATGAAGATTTTATCATGGCGATCAGTCGTGTGAAAATACTTGAGAAAATGGGTAAGTAGAAATGAGGAGCAGCAACTGGAACAGAAATGACTGAAACTGCAACTTGTGGCAAGGAAGCTTCATTTGTGTTCAGGAGGGATGGCTCAAACGATACAACAAGGTGAGCATGTTGAATGTTTGTTGTGATATCTATCTTTCACATTAGAACTTTTATATTGTCCCAAGAAAATATTGTCCAATCCATCCATCATCACTAGTTCACTACTAGTAGTTCTAAGGGAGATCGTTAGGTGTGATCTGTAGCTAGTTCTGTACTTAATTTTGTGATATCCATTAGATAAAGGGGTTTAGATGTGATGCATCGTGTCCACGACTCCACACAATTGGTATTCCTTCTGATGCACAAATGGCAAAAGCAGCTGATTAGAGTGTATCCAAATCTAGCTTATCAGGGACCTGTTGAATCACCAGCTGAAGCATCGATTCAGTCGATACCACAAAAGTTCAGCCTATCTCGAATCTTGATTCTACACCATTTTTCTGTGTGATACTAAAAACAAAAGGTCAACCTGTCTCGAATCTTGATTCTTGTTTATCTTACTCGAGACTATTAAAAAATATCAATGGTTAGAAACTCTACTGTCCATAGCTAACTGTATGATTTTGGCCCCTCCCAATTCCCAAAAGCAAAGATTAGATAAGGTGGTAGAATAGAACCTTTAGACAGAGAAGATATATTCTACCCGATTAGCCACATCTCATAGCGATTCCCTTGCACTTCAATTAAGTGTGCAATCCTGCGCCGACCACTCCCTCCTCTTTACCCGCCGCGGTCATCTATAAATAAGCACGCTGGGTCATCACTATCATCCAACTCCAAGAAACAACAGCTTACACCAAGTTCAAGTGAAGTGAGCTGATCAGATCAACCGGACACAAAGCCCAAAGAAACAATGGCCTACAGCTGCCACCAATTCGCTCGATCAGCGATGGCGGACAGAGTGACGAATCTGGCGTCGCAGCGGGCGGTGGTGATCTTCGGAGCGAGCAACTGCTGCATGTGCCACGCGGTGAACACACTCTTCACAGAGCTGGGCGTGAGCTGGACGGTGCACGAGCTGGACAAGGACCCCCGCGGGAAGGACGTCGAGAGGGTGCTCGTTGGCATGGTCGGACGCAACCCGCCTGCGCCGGCCGTCTTCATCGGCGGCAGACTTGTCGGCACCACCGACCAGGTCATGATGCTGCACGTTGGCGGCCAGCTCGTGCTGCTCCTCCGCCAGGCCGGCGCCCTCTGGCTCTGAAGAGTCAAGGCTCAAGGACAGCAGTGGCTGATGCATGCGTGCAGTTGTGTGTGATCGCTAGAGATCATATGGTGCGTGCAGTGCAGCTACATAATTTTGGAAAGGTCATCAAACATATTAACGGTCATGATCTTTCAGTTGTACCTCTTTTTGTCATGAAAACAGTAGAAAGGATGCTCTGTAAGAGATAAGCATCCTGAGCATATTAAAAGAGCTTATTCTTGTTATCTTGTTGTCGTTGCTTAACTAATTTGATGCTTTGGGCGCAGGCTGGGCGCAGGCTGGGCGGCAGCGGCGTTTGACGCGTCGTCATCTTCCTGAAGGTGCCACCTTGGGTGAGCTGGGGGTGTGCAGGGGCGATGGGTGTGGTTGTCAAGTGTGTGGCGGCTTTGCAGGTGGAGGTGGCGCCATGGTCTTCTTGTTGGGGCAGTGCTCTGCTGTTTGGTTGTCCGTTGCCTGACTTGTGGCTGTTTGCTCGCCGGCTCTCAGTGCCATGGCATGGACGGGATGAAGATAGGGTTCTTTCCCCGTTGGCAGCAACAGGGCATGGAAGGCTTGAACTTGGTGCTGATTCCAGCGGGTGCTGTCCTGCTATCTGCATTGGCTGCCTTGGATCCTCTGCTTGCAAGTTCTTCTTCAACCTCGCTCAACAACAGCTTCTCTTCCTTGGGTGTGGGTTATTGTGTCTTGATGAGGCTCTTCGTTTGGTGTTCTTAGCGCAGCAGGTGGGTCGTGCTGAGAATCTCCCATGGTGACCTGGAAGCTTGTACCAATCCTTGCTCAGGGGAACATTGCCACTTGCCAACGGTACGGCGCCCTTCGATCCAGGGCGAGGGGCAGGGGTCCCCTTCGGAAGTGGAGAGGGTCAGTACGAGGACGGCGTCCACCTATCGCAGTAGATGAGGGCATGTCCATCTTTGTTGGGCTGTAACTCCCCCTGAAGTTTGCTCTCTGTCAGGGTTATGGTGCTCCACTCGCGCATTGAAGGGCTTCGGCAACATCAAGCTAGTCTGTACTGCTTATTTCCTGTTTGCTTGTACGTGTTGGGGCTAGGAAGTTGTTTCGGGCATCACCTTGTATCTGCCGTCTTTTTTTTTTGTTTTCCTTTTCTTTTGCTTGTTTGCTATGCTTCGTTGTAACTGTGGGTGTTTGTATCTCCTGGCCGGTTGATGGCTTTGTTAATTCAAAGCCGGGCTCTCCTTGAGCCTTCGTTTTAAAAAAAACTAATTTGATGCTTTGCTTAATCTGGCTGTCTGTTGTGCTAAAGCCGTGAGAGAGAATAATCCACGGTATATATATAACGTTGCTCAGTAAATTGGAGTATATTGTGTCATAGCGCACACGTTTTTGTCGGACTTCTGAAAATTAAGGACGGCAGTGGCTGGTGCGTACATGCAGTTACGTGTTATCTCAACCTCAAAATTGAGGTATTAAGCTAGTGTTCATATAGTGTGTGCAGTGCAGCTACTGATTTTGGAAAGGTCATCGAACATATTAACGGCATGATCTTTCAGTTTTACCCAACGTCTTGAATAGACAATAGTGGGCTATAGCCCCGCGATAGCGCCGCTATTGGTGATTTAGAGGACTGCCGCTATTTAAAACAGTGGTTTTACCTCTTGTTGTTATATGACAGGAATGGATGCTTTGTAAGAGATGAGCATCCTGAGCAATATTAAAGGATCTTTGTTTATCTTTTCGTTGCTTAATTTGATTTGATGTTTTGCTTAATTTAGCTGGTTGTTGTGTAAAAACTTTGAGAGAATCTACGGTATATATAATGCTCCTTAGTAAATGGAGAATATAGTGTCATATCGTACACCTTTTTTTGGAGCTATATAATGGTAGTACATAACTGGAGGTAGATGGACTGATTCAGGGAGGTTAGTATGTTTAGGTAGATGCACTGGTCCAGTGAGCTCGGATTGCACGAGCTCGGTACTAAGGATCTACCTAGGCTGCATTTGGCATCGCAGTGGATCACTTGTTTGTCCAATAAATGTTTTTGTGCCTGCTGTGATCCTTTTTTTTTGTACACTTTTGTTGCTGATTTTCCGCCGCAGATTAGAAAATAAGTACATTTCAACGCAGTTCAGTAACCACAAACTTAGTGGGTTTAAATAGCAAAATTGATATAAATGTCTAAAAGAGATACATGGAGGCTTCTGTAACAAAGTGAACAAGTGTTTTTCATTCTACGCTCTTTTTGGTAATTTCATCCCTATGATGGAGAACTTAACAGATACGTCGAGGCTTCTGTAACAAAGTGAACAAGTGTTTTTCACTATCAAGTTCGCACACTAACTAGTTTGAAAGTGAAATGTGGTCCTGGTATCCATGCATAAGATTGAGGTGGTGTTTGTTTCTTTTATTTTACCCATGTTTGTTGAAGGCACTGCCCCTCATGACATAGCCTGTCATCCCATCCTGAACAAAGTTTTCTTGCCATCTCTCCTTTGATACAATGACAAAATCACCATAGGAACAGTGTCGTGTATATACATGTGAATGAAATTTCCATAAAAGGAAAAGAGGTACATGCTGAACTTAAGATTTTCTTGTTTGGATTTTACAATCTTCAGTGGTTGGCTGGTTGCTTAACTAAAACCTGGTCTAGAAAGGATAAAAGTACAGTCAAGTCAAGGAATTCGAAATAGTCAACCCGATATCTCTCCCTTTATGATGATCTATCCGCCTGTTTTCCCGGCACGGGATGTAGGGCATGATAAGAGGAACGACGCCCCTTGTGTTTGATCTTTGTAATATCATCACTGGGTATGACTTCTGTAATAGGAAGGTATGTTGCTGACGAGGTAACGGAAATTGATGAGAGAAAAATTATCTAGATGGGTTTGATTGCATCTCCTTTGATTAATGTATGTTGTTTCACTGTGTTTAATGCCACTCTTTAGTTTGAAACGTGTTTATGCATGCATTGAATTTGTCATGACTGTCTAACAATGTGTGCAACTCTATCTGCAGTGGTGCAAGAGTCATCTTAATAACATCTGTCATTTCATTAAATGAACTTGAAGTGCACAGAAGCGTATTGTGAGATATCAACCAGAACTGCAGTGAATCTTCTAAGCTTGACTGCAGTGTTTACAAGATATTTTCCAATATGAAGACTTGCTGGTGATGAAGATTTTATCATGGCGATCAGTAGTGTAAAAATTCCTTCGCAAGACAGGTAAGTAAAAATGAGGAGCAGCAATTGGAACAGAATGACTGAAAGTACAACTTGTGGTAGGGAAGCTTCATTTGTGTTCTGGACAGGTATGGCTCAAATGATACAACAAGGTGAGCATGTTGAAAGTTAGTTGTGATATCCATCTTTCACATTAAAAGTTATTTATTTTTTCCAAAATATTTTTGTCCAATCCATCCATCATCACTAGTTCCCTACTTGTAGTTGTCGGGGAGATCGTTAGGCGTGTTTTCTACTTAATTTTGTGGTATCCATTAGATAAAGGGGTTTTAGATGTGATGCATCATGTCCACAAACTCCACGCCGATGGTATTACTTCTCACGCACAAATGGCAAAAAACTAGGAATTAGACTGTATCTAACCTAGCTTATCAGGAACCTGTTGAATCATCAGCTGAAGCATTGATTCAGTTGGTACCACAAAAGTTAAGCCTATCTCGAATCTTGATTCTTCACGCCATTTTTCTATGTATGGTACTAACAACAACAGTTCAGCCTGTCCCAAATCTTGATTCTTCTTCATCTTTACTTATTCGAGACACTATTTAAAAATAAATATCAAGGATCAGCCACTCTCGTGGTCGTAGCTAACTGTATGATTTTGGCCTGTCCCAATTCTCAAAAGCAAAGATTACAAAAGGTGGTAGAATAGAACCTTTAGACAGAGAACATATATTCTTCCCGATTAGCCACATCTCTCATAGTGATTCCCCTGCACCTCAATCAAGCCTGCAACACTACGCCGACCACTCCCTCTTCACCCGCCGCAGTCATCTATAAATAAGCACCGTTGGGTCATCACCATCATCCACTCCAAGAAACCAGCAACCTACATCAAGCTCAAGTGAAGTGAGCTGACCAGAATATATCAATCACAAAGCCTGAAGAACAACAGCATACAGGCTAGCCACCAATTCGCTCGATCTCCAATGGCGGAAAGAGTGACGAAGCTGGCGTCGCAGCGGGCGGTGGTGATCTTCGGGGTGAGCAACTGCTGCATGTGCCACGCGGTGAAGACGCTCTTCACGGAGCTGGGCGTGAGCTGGGTGGTGCACGAGCTGGACAAGGACCCCCGCGGGAAGGACGTCGAGAGGGCGCTCGCCGGCATGGTCGGACGGAGCCCGCCCGTGCCTGCGGTCTTCATCGGCGGCAGGCTCGTCGGCCCCACCGACAAGGTCATGACGCTGCACCTCAGTGGCCAGCTGGTGCCGCTCCTCCGCCAGGCCGGCGCCCTTTGGCTCTGAACTGAAGAGTCAGGGACAGCAGTGGGCAGTGGCTGTGCGTGCGTGCAGTTATGTGTGATCGCTAGGGATCATATAGTGCGTGCAGTGCAGCTACATAATTTTGGAAAGGTCATCAAACATATTAACGGTCATGATCTTTCAGTTGTACCTCTTGTTGTCATATGACAGAAGGAAAGGATGCTTTGTAAGGAAGAGCATCCTGAGCAATATCAAATGCGCTTATGCTTATCTTGTGTTGCTTAATTTGATTTGATGATTTGCTTAATTTAGCTAGCTGTTGTGCTAAGGCCGTTATATATAGTATCATATTGCACACATTTTTCTGGAGCTATAGAATACTCCATCGATGACCGGAGTGATTCAGAGAGGTCAGTGTGTTGATGTAGATACCTAATCCAGTGAGCTCAGTTTGATGAGGTAGATGCACACTGGTCCAATGAGCTCGGTATGGTACTTGTGCTGATGTGGCACGCTGCATTTGAAAGACACTGCTGATGGCATGGCGTATTCATTTCAATTTCCACCATCAAACTTTGGTGCCTGCCTGCGATGGAACCCAAAACCCTCGAGAGCAAAGCAGAGTCAAGAACGCAGGAAGCAGGGCAGAGCCAGAAAGGGGAAATTGGGCTGCTGCTACGGCCCGTTTGCCATGTCACTGCTGAAAAAATCAATATGGGCAGCCTAGGTGGCAGTGGCCTTTAACATTGGCAACACAACAAGGTGAAGTGATTCTTGAGACCTTTCTTTCACGCTCGAGACAGGAATATAACCCACTTGTAGATATTGTTAGTTATATAGATATACTACTAGATGTGTTAAAAAAAGATATAATACTAGATGTGTGCACGTACGCTTGGTGATTCGAGTGCGTGGTGGCACATATTCGCGTTATCGTATCCTCCTACTTATTCATTCGCTCCTACTGTGGCGCGCCGACGGGGTGGGATGCGATGCGAGCCATAAGAATCCTCGTCGATACTCTATATGCATGTTCCTGGCCGGCCGAGTTGACCTTGATCCATTCAGATGAGAAATGCTCGCCGGGCCGAAAGTTGAACCATGTGGCCAACACAGACAGATTCGAGGACCTTTCTCCTGGTTTATGCTATAGATTTATTAAGACACAACTGTGTAGTGCAGACAAGAACTAGGTTTTGAGACGATACCTGACTAGGAGATAAATCTTTATGTTCCATATATTTTCCCTAGATTATACTCCTATCAGATTAAGACAAGTTTTAATATTACTAAAGTTTTGCATCCCCATTAGGGTTTCTCTTTCCCTCTTCTGTTTATGGCGGCTAGGATGCTTATCCCCACCAAGCTTTATCGATGAGCCCGTAGATCCACTTTCCCTTCACCTGCGGCCTGCCGCTCAGTTTTACCTTTTGTTGTCATGCGATAGAAGGAATGGATGCTCTGCGTTCTGAGCAATATTAATTGAGCTTATGCTTATCTTGTCGTTGCTAAATTTGATGCTTTTCTTAATTTAGTTGGGTGTTATGCTAACCGTGAGAGATTCGAACTACTCAGTACATTGGAGTATATTGTGTCATATCGCACATGTTTTTGTTAGAGTTATAGATTATATGCATATAGCTGGAGGTAGATGCACTGCTTCAGAGAGCTAAGTGCGTTGAGGTAGAGCAGTGAGCTTACTATGTTGAGATAGATGTGCCAATCTAGTGAGCTCAGTATGTTGAAGTAGATGAGCACTGATGTGGCACACCGTATATATTTTACATATAGCACCTCTTGGCAAGAGCTATAGTTCCAAGGTATACAGTATATCATGCTCATGCATGGGAGCAAATTTCAAATCAAGACAAAAATTGATGGTGAGCTCAAGACCCTCCAAGTTCATTTTTCATTAACAAACTTTGGTGTCTGCTTAACTAAAGTCCCTCGATAGCAAAACAGAGTCAAAAAATGCAAGGCAGGCAGGGGCCGTGGCAGAGCTACAAGGGTGAAAAGGAGCTGGCACAAGAATGTGGGTCCTACTTTTACCATGTCATCCCTGAAAAATCAACGTATATAGGCAGTAGCCTATGCTTCCTCCATTCCGAAATACAATGTGTATTATTAGTTTTCTTAAAAGTCAAAAGTTGTGCATGTTTGACCAAGTTTTAAGAAAAAAAATCAATATCTACAATGTCTGTACATCAAATCCCCGCCAAAAATAGTATATCTACAACATCAAATTTGTATAGTTAGATCCATCATAAAAAGTATTTTCATATTTTATTTATTTTGTATTGTATACTTTGAAATTTTATTCTGTAATTTTGGTTAAACATACGTATGTTTGATTTTCATAAAAATTGATGCATCTTATATTCTAGAACGAAGTTTTTCCCTTCGATCCGAATTTAACTGATGCAACCTCTATACAATGTAAATGGACAGTGTATAGATGCTGCATCAATTAAGTCAAATGAGTAGCATATTGTTAATTATACTAGATAGATGCTTGGTGATTTGAGTTGAGAGCTTGGGAGTGTCACTTTTGGGGGTACTTGGTAGGGGCCGGGTACTGCAAGTAGTAGCACATATTCGTGTTTACCCGCCAGCATAGCAGGCAAATGACTCTGTTTCTTGATGGTGCTTCTATATTACTAGCAGCTGAGGACAACTGTAATATCTTGTTCTTCTTTATGCAGAACAAAATCTAAGACTGGAGATTATTTCTCACATGTTGAGTATAGGCATGGCAGGTATGAATGATAACACATATAGCATTGTAAAGTCATCGCACACAGTAGTACTGTTTGGCTGTTATTGATTTTAACTTGTTTTCCAAATGCAGTGACATGCTTCCTGGGCAGATCCATGTATGGCCGCTGCTCGGAGAGAAATTTGACCTTTGTTGTGTTCAGTATCAATAAACCAATCCAACTCTTAGATTTGTAGTTTTGAGTGTAAACCCCGTGTATTTGTCGTTGTCAATGGCTCGATGATGTTACTTAACTATGTTGCCTTGTCGTTTTCAATGGCTCGATGATGTAACTTAACTATCCCATCGTGTAAAAATACTATTTGCTGTCATGATGCATTTCTAGAATATTTTTAATTTTTTATTGCCATATATCAATTATTGGCATACATTGTATAAATTTTGTTTTGATGAATGTAGAACACAACATTATCTTTATACTCATGTTACTATGCAATTCCAGGGTTTGCCATCCAAATAATATGTGGTATTGAAACCACACTGGGATTCCATGAGCCAATTCAATGAACAAGAACAACCAAACAAGTGAATTTGTATTCATGTCCAATACAGTTTCCTTGTTGAATTGGTATTCCAACCAATTCAATACGAAGCCCTTCAATACAGGCATCCAAACAGAGCGTAAGGAAATTGAGGTTTACAGAAGTGTATTGTGAGATATCCACCCGAATTGCAAGCAGATCGACCGACGGATATCTAGCCAACAATTTAGCAATGGCAGACATGGTAGTGAAGCTGGCATCGCAGCGGGCGGTGGTGATCTTCGGGGCGAATTGGCTACAACTCGAAGTCTTTGCATGGAAGAGAATTTACATATTCTGCTCACTCTGTACTAATATATATCTATCTATATACCTAATCTTCTATTCCTAAATAGCTGCAACCCACTACCTATTTTTCCTCCTCATGCAACCATGCCACATCATCAAGTCATGCATGTGGCCATAAGTATTATTTTTCCTCTTCATGTAACCATGCCACATCATGCAAGTCATGCATGTGGTCATAATTTACAATTTGTGCACTAATCTACTCATAGTTTCACTAGTTTTTGTGTGGGCATAATTGTTATATACATTGGACGCATAGAGCAACAATATGTAGATCATGTTACAAATTTTTGTCTAAAATAGCACCCCGTTTACTTCAATCCAATAGTTTCTATTTTGTCAAATGCTTCATATGATTTATTGTTTTTAAAATATAAACCGAGAGCAATCCTATATTTCTTTCTGCAATAGTTTTAGTTTTTGGCACCTATTACGCATTTGTTTATCATGTTTTTCGCATCAATGCACGGGGCATCGTCTAGTAATAAAGGGGCTATTGTTTCTAAAGATACGTCACGAAATTGCCTCAAAAATTATAAAATACTACCCACTAATGCCACCTATAAGTGATAAAAAGTGTTTCATACAGGGGAATCCCCTGCCTGGGCCGGCCCATGCAGTAGGGACCTCCTATACTACGCTCTGCACGCTGGGAGAAGATGCAGCGCGCCTTTTTGAGCCGGCCCATGTCCAGGCAGCCTGCTTTTTAAATTTCTTTTTTTTCATTTTCGTTTTTTTTACTTTATATAATTTGGGACTTCAAATGTTCCAAACCAAATCAAAAAAATTCAATTTTCAACTAAAATATTTAATAAATCATAATTTTTTACATGGAATAAAAAATGTTCATGATTTTATAAAAATATTGCTTATTCAAGCAATGTACGAAAATTTGAAACAAATTTTTCATGAAATAAAAAATGTCATCATTTTAAAAAGTTCGTGTATTAAAAAATGTTAATGAAATTGAATAAAATTTAGCCAATTCTAAAAATGTTCATGAATAGAAAAATATCTTAAAATTTCAAAATGTGCTTGTGACTTACAAAATGGTTTATTCATTCAAAAAATGATAATGCATTTCAAAACATGTTTCTTAAATCAAAAAAATGTTCGTGACTTTCAAAAATTGTTCCACAAATTTCCAAAACAATGTTCGTCCATTCTCGTAATGTTGGCCGATTCAAGAAAATTGTTAAAAAAATGTTCACGATTTTTGAAAAAAATATTTGCAAATAGTATAAAATGTTCTTGATTTTAGAATTGTTCGAAAATTTGTAAAAGTATTAATGAATTGAAAAATATTCACGATTTCAGAAAAAATGTTCATGATTTCACGAAATTGAGAGTGATAGTGAATCTCGGTGATGCAGCAAAATGGGACCATGGCCATTTGAGATTATGATTTGTTTTTCTTTCGTTGCAACGCACGGCCCGTTTGCTATAATAATAAAGGGACTATTATCTTACCGTTCGTCGTAAGATTGCCCCAAAAGTTGTCAACAATTAACCCCCATGTCACCTATAAGTGAGAAAAAACGGTTTGCAAGTTGCTCCACCAATATTTTAGTTTGTCACTAGTCGACCCACCATGTCACCTACTGGCTAGAGTTTCACGCCTCCACCTGAGATATCCATCTTTGATTCTAGCTTAGCCTATTTTTCTTTCTATTTTTATCAGGTATATTTAAAAAAATCATATCTTTCAAATCCTAACTCGAAATCTAACATATTATATATAACAATTTCTCAAGAAAATGTGTAGATTTCAAATATGTTGTTATCGTGCATGTTAATCATTTCTAAAATTAGGTTTAGAATGTAACCTTAATTAATAACTTCCTTATATGGGATATTTTGTAAATGCCTATTGTATATGTTCCTATACCATTTAAATTGAATACATGTGATAGTTTCATTAGTTTGAGACAAAAATAATGCTCTTATGCACAAGTTATCGTTGTGTACTAAAATGTACTTCTCTATTTTCATAATAATGCAATATTTGTTGGGCATCACTAAAGAGGAACGAGAACAAAAGTGTAAACATACAACGACAACTAGGTAGATATTTTTATTGTCTAATAAATTAGAAACACCTTAAATACACTTCAAAAATCAACTCACCTTTATGTTTTTTGCGCAACACCATTTATCATGTTGTTTGCCGTGCAACATCATGAAAGATTTTAAGGGATTTGCTGATGTCGTCGGATGTGTGTATGAGGGACGATTTTTTTTTCTCCCGATGCAACACATGAGCATATTTGCTAGTCAAAACATATGTGTGGATACTATGCTTATTCTGGTCCATGATGCTACTTAATTATAAGCGCTTCTTTTATGAGCTTTTATCTTACCCAAATAATGTACTCCCTCCATCTGAAAATACTTGTTCGAGAACTGGTGAAAATACTTATTTGTTTCAGCCGGGCAAGATTTCATCTTGGTCCATTCACTTTCTGTTGATTGATCCCCTATGAACTAATCAAACATGGCCTAATGATGTGGTTTAAGTTTGATCAATCCACACCTCTTAGTTTGATTCAGATAAGACCAACTAGGCTACAATATTCAACACTAATGTCTACTACACAACCTTCCTTTTATAGACGTTGTTGGGCCTCCAAGTGCAGAGGTTTGTAGGACAGTAGTACATTTCCCTCAAGTGAATGGTCTAAGATTTATCAATCCGTAGGTGGCGTAGGATAAAAATGGTCTCTCTTAAGCAACCCTGCAACCAAATAACAAAGAGTCTCTTGTGTCCCCAACACACCCAATACAATGGTAAATTGTATAGGTGCACTAGTTCGGCGAAGAGATGGTGATACAAGTGCAATATGGATAATAGATAAAGGTATTTGTAATCTGAAAATATAAAAACAGTAAGGTAACTAATGATAAAAGTGAGCGTAAACGGTATTGCATGCTAGGAAACAAGGCCTAGGGTTCATACTTTCACTAGTGCAAGTCCTCTCAACAATACTAACATAATTGGATCACATAACTATCCATCAACATGCAACAAAGAGTCACTCCAAAGTCACTAATAGCGGAGAACGAACGAATAGATTATGGTACGGTACAAAACCACCTCAAAGTTATTATTTCCAATCAATCCGTTGGGCTATTCCTATAAGTGTCACAAACAGGCCTAGAGTTTGTACTAGAATAACACCTTAAGACACAAAATCAACCAAAACCCTAATGTTACCTAGATACTCCAATGTCACCTCAAGTATCCGTGGGCATGATTATACGATATGCATCACACAATCTCAGATTCATCTATTCAACCAACACATAGGACCTCAAAGAGTGCCCCAAAGTTCCTATCGGAGAATCACGACGAAAACGTGTGCCAACCCCTATGCATAAGTTCATGGGCGGAACCCGCAAGTTGGTCACCAAAACATACATCAAGTGAATCACGTGGTATCCCATTGTCACCACAGATACACACGGCAAGACATACATCAAGTGTTCTCAAATCTTTAAAGACTGAATCCGATAAGATTACTTCAAAGGGGAAACTCAATTCATTACAAGAAAGAAGAGGGGGAGGAGAAACATAAGATCCAACTATAATAGCAAAGCTCGCGATACATCAAGATCGTATCACCTCAAGAACACGAGAGAGAGAGAGATAAAACACATAGCTACTGGTACATATCCTCAGCCCCGAGGGAGAACTACTCCCTCCTCGTCATGGAGAGCACCGGGATGATGAAGATGGCCACCGGAGAAGGATTCCCTCCTCCGGCAGGGTGCCGGAACGGGTCTAGATTGGTTTTCGATGGCTACGGAGGCTTCTGGCAGCGGAACTCCCGATCTATTCTGCTCTCCGATGTTTTAGGGTATATGGAGATATATAGGCGGAAGAAGTACGTTAGGGGGCCACGAGGGGCCCACGAGGGTGGAGGGCGCGCCCAGGGAGGTGGGCGCCCCCCCCCCCTGCCTCGTGGCCTCCTCACAGATCCCCCGACGTGCACTCCAAGTCTTTTGGGCTTCTTTCCTTCCAAAAATGAGTTCCGTGAAGTTTCGGGTCAATTGGACTCCGTTTGATTTTCCTTTTCTTTGAAACCCTAAAGGAAGGTAAAAACAAAAACTGGCACTGGGCTTTGGGTTAATAGGTTAGTCCCAAAAATGATATAAAAGTGTATAATAAAGCCCATAAATATTCAAAATAGTAGATAATATAGCATGAAGCAATCAAAAATTATAGATACGTTGGAGACGTATCAGCATCCCCAAGCTTAATTCATGCTCGTCCTCGAGTAGGTAAATGATAAAAACAGAATTTTTGATGTGGAGTGCTACTTGGTATAATTTCAATGTAATTCTTCTTAATTGTGGCATGAATATTCAGATCCATAAGATTCAAGAAAAAGTTCATATTGACATAGAAATAATAATACTTCAAGCATACTAACAAAGCAATCATGTCTTCTCAAAATAACATGGCCAAAGAAAGCTATCCCTACAAAATCATATAGTCTGGCTATGCTCCATCTTCACCACACAAAATATTTAAATCATGCACAACCCCGATGACAAGCCAAGCAATTGTTTCATACTTTTGGTGTTCTCAAACTTTTTCAATCCTCACGCAATACATGAGCGTGAGCCATGGACATAGCATTATAGGTGGAATAGAATGGTGGTTGTGGAGAAGACAAAAAGGAGAAAATAGTCTCACATCAACTAGGCGTATCAACGGGCTATGGAGATGCCCATCAATAGATATCAATGTGAGTGAGTAGGGATTGCCATGCAACGGATGCACTAGAGCTATACGTGTATGAAAGCTCAAAAAGAAACTAAGTGGGTGTGCATCCAACTTGCTTGCTCGCGAAGACCTAGGGCATTTTGAGGAAGCCCATCATTGGAATATACAAGCCAAGTTCTATAATGAAAAATTCCCACTAGTATATGAAAGTGACAACATAGAAGACTCTCTACTATGAAGATCATGGTGCTACTTTGAAGCACAAGTGTGGTAAAAGGATAGTAACATTGTCCCTTCTCTCTTTTTCTCTCATTTTTTTATTTGGGACTTCTCTTTTTTTATGGCCTCTTTATTTATTTATTTTTATTTGGGCCTTTTCTATTTTTTATGGCCTCTTTTTTTATTTTTAGTCGTGAGTCTCATCCCGACTTGTGGGGGAATCATAGTCTCCATCATCCTTTCCTCACTGGGACAATGCTCTAATAATGATGATCATCACACTTTTATTTACTTACAACTCAAGAATTACAACTCGATTTTTAGAACAAAATATGACTCTATATGAATGCCTCCGGCGGTGTACCGGGATGTGCAATGATGCATGAGTGACATGTATGAAAGAATTATGAACGGTGGCTTTGCCACAAATACGATGTCAACTACATGATCATGCAAAGCAATATGACAATGATGAAGTGTGTCATAATAAACGGAACGGTGGAAAGTTGCATGGAAATATATCTCGGAATGGCTATGGAAATGCCATAATAGGTAGGTATGGTGGCTATTTTGAGGAAGGTATATGGTGGGTTTATGGTACCGGTGAAAGTTGCGCGGTACTAGAGAGGAGGGTGAGAGTGCGTATAATCCATGGACTGAACATTAGTCATAAAGAACTCATATACTTATTGCAAAGTACTACGCACATGCTCCTAGGGGGATAGATTGGTAGGAAAAGACCATCGCTCGTCCCCGACCGCCACTCATAAGGAAGACAATCAATAAATAAATCATTCTCTGACTTCGTCACATAACGGTTCACCATACGTGCATGCTACGGGAATCACAAACTTCAACACAAGTATTTCTCAAATTCAACTAGCATGACTCTAATATCACCATCTCCATATCTCAAAACAATTATCAAGTATCAAACTTCTCATAGTATTCAACACACTCATAAGAGAATTTTATTATTCTTGAATACCTGGCATATTTAGGATTTTAAGCAAATTACCATGCTATTTATGTTGGGGAACGTAGTAATTTCAAAAGTTTTCCTACGCACACGCAAGATCATGGTGATGCATAGCAACAAGAGGGGAGAGTGTTGTCTACGTACCCTCGTAGACTGTTCGCGAAAGCGTTATATCAACGCGGTTGATGTAGTCGTACGTCTTCACATCCGACCGATCCAAGTACCGAAAGCACGACACCTCCGAGTTCTGCACACGTTCGGCTCGGTGACGTCCTCGCCTTCTCGATCCAGCAAGAGGGGCGAAGTAGTAGATGAGTTCCGGCAGCACGACGGCGTGGTGACGGTGTTGGTGAAGAACAATCTCCGCAGGGCTTCGCCTAAGCACTACGAAAACTATGACGGAGGATAAACTAGAGGGGACAGGGTTGCCGGCACACGGCTTGGTGTTTCTTGATGTCTCTTTGGTGCTAGCCCTACCCCTCTATTTATATGTTGAGCCCTGGGGTCGAAACTTGGAGTAAAAGCCTCCTCAAAGTCGGTTTCACCCGAAAGGCAAGAGTCCTTCTCGGATCCAGAGCTAGACGCCAGGGTTCCCGACATCTACCCCCTAGACGCCAGGGTTCCTGGCGTCTAGCCTCTGGTCTCCGCAAAACTTCCTTTTGCACATTCCAAAAGCCTCGTGGGCTTTCCCCTTTGGCCCAGATAAAGTGTTCTCGTGCCCAAACATTTCGAGAAACATCCGGAACCCCTTCCGGTGAATTCCGGAACCCTTCCGAAGATCAAACACTACTATCCCATATATCAAACTTTATCTCCGGACCATTCCGGAGTTCCTCGTCATGTCCGTGATCTCATCCCGGACTCCGAACAACATTCGGTCATCAACATACATAACTCATATAGTACTATATCGTCAACGAACGTTAAGCATGCGAACCCTACGGGTTCGAGAACTATGTAGACATGATCGAGACACCTCTCTGGTCAATAACCAATAGCGGGACCTGGATGCCCATATTGGCTCCTACATATTCTATGAAGATCTTTATCGGTCAGACCGCATAACAACATACGTTGTTCCCTTTGTCATCGGTATGTTACTTGCCCGAGATTCGATCATCGGTATCTCAATACCTAGTTCAATCTCGTTACCGGCAAGTCTCTTTACTCGTTCTGTAATACATCATCCCACAACTAACTCATTAGTTGCAATGCTTGCAAGGCTTATAGTGATGTGCATTACCGAGTGGGCCCGGAGATACCTCTCCGACAATCGGAGTGACAAATCCTAATCTCGAAATACGCCAACCCAACAAATACCTTTGGAGACACCTGTAGAGCACCTTTATAATCACCCAGTTACGTTGTGACGTTTGGTGGCACACAAAGTATTCCTCCGATAAACGGGAGTTGCATAATCTCATAGTCATAGAAACATGTATAAGTCATGAAGAAAGCAATAGCAACAAACTAAACGATCAAGTGCTAAGCTAACGGAATGGGTCAAGTCAATCACATCATTCTCCTAATGATGTGATCCCGTTAATCAAATGAAAACTCATGTATATGGTTAGGAAACTTAACCATCTTTGATCAACGAGCTAGTCAAGTAGAGGCATACTAGTGACACTCTGTTTGTCTATGTATTCACACATGTATTATGTTTCCGGTTAATACAATTCTAGCATGAATAATAAACATTTATCATGAAATAAGGAAATAAATAATAACTTTATTATTGCCTCTAGGGCATATTTCCTTCAGTCTCCCACTTGCACTAGAGTCAATAATCTAGATTACACAGTAATGATTCTAACACCCAAGGAGCCTTGGTGCTGATCATGTTTTGCTCGTGGAAGAGGCTTAGTCAACGGGTCTGCAACATTCAGATCTGTATGTATCTTGCAAATTTCTATGTCTCCCACCTGGACTAAATCCCGGATGGAATTGAAGTGTCTTTTGATGTGCTTGGTTCTCTTGTGAAATCTGGGTTCCTTTGCCAAGGCAATTGCACCAGTATTGTCACAAAAGATTTTCATTGGACCCGATGCACTAGGTATGACACCTAGATCGGATATGAATTCCTTCATCTAGACTTCTTCATTTGCTGCTTCCGAAGCAGCTATGTACTCCGCATCACACGTAGATCCCGCCACGACGCTTTGTTTAGAACTGCACCAACTGACAGCTCCACCTTTTCATATAAAGATGTATCCGGTTTGTGATTTAGAATCCTCCGGATTAGTGTAAAAGCTTGTGTCAACGTAACCATTTACGATGAGCTCTTTGTCACCTCCATAAACGAGAAACATATCCTTAGTCCTTTTCAGGTATTTCAGGATGTTCTTGACCGCTGTCCAGTGATCCACTCCTGGATTACTTTGGTACCTCCCTGCTAGACTTACAGCAAGGCACACATCGGGTCTGGTACACAGCATTGCATACATGATAGAGCCTATGGCTGAAGCATAGGGAACATCTTTCATCTTCTCTCTATCTTCTGCAGTGGTCGGGCATTGAGTCTTACTCAACTTCACACCTTGTAACACAGGCAAGAACCCTTTCTTTGCTTGATCCATTTTGAACCTTTTCAAAACTTTGTCAAGGTATGTGCTTTGTGAAAGTCCAATTAAGCGTCTTGATCTATCTCTATAGATCTTTATGCCTAATGTGTAAGCAGCTTCACCGAGGTCTTTCATAGAAAAACTTTTGTTCAAGTATCCCTTTATGCTATCCAGAAATTCTATATCATTTCCAATTAGTAGTATGTCATCCACATATAATATCAGAAATGCTACAGAGCTCCCACTCACTTTCTTGTAAATACAGGCTTCTCCAAAAGTCTGTACAAAACCAGATGCTTTGATCACACTATCAAAGCGTTTATTCCAACTCCGAGAGGCTTGCACCAGTCCATAAATGGATCTTGCACCAGTCCATAAATGGATCGCTGGAGCTTGCACACTTTGTTAGCTCCCTTTGGATCGACAAAACCTTCCGGTTGCATCATATACAACTCTTCTTCCAGAAATCCATTCAAGAATGCAGTTTTGACATCCATCTGCCAAATTTCATAATCATGAAATGCGGCAATCGCTAACATGATTCGGACAGACTTAAGCATCGCTACGGGTGAGAAGGTCTCATCGTAGTCAATCCCTTGAACTTGTCGAAAACCTTTTGCAACAAGTCGAGCTTTGTAGACAGTAACATTACCGTCGATATCGGTCTTCTTCTTGAAGATCCATTTATTCTCAATTGCTTGCCGATCAACGAGCAAGTCAACCAAAGTCCACACTTTGTTCTCATACATGGATCCCATCTCAGATTTCATGGCTTCTAGCCATTTTGCGGAATCTGGGCTCACCATCGCTTCTTCATAGTTCGTAGGTTCATCATGATCTAGTAGCATGACTTCCAGAACAGGATTATCGTACCACTCTGGTGCGGATCTTACTCTGGTTGATCTATGAGGTTCAGTAATAACTTGATCTGAAGTTCCATGATCATCATCATTAACTTCCTCACTAATTGGTGTAGGTGTCACAGAAACCGGTTTCTGTGATGAACTACTTTCCAATAAGGGAGCAGGTACAGTTACCTCATCAAGTTCTACTTTCCTCCCACTCACTTCTTTCGAGAGAAACTCCTTCTCTAGAAAGGATCCATTCTTGGCAACGAATGTCTTGCCTTCGGATCTGTGATAGAAGGTGTACCCAACAGTCTCCTTTGGGTATCCTATGAAGACACATTTCTCCGATTTGGGTTCGAGCTTATCAGGTTGAAGCTTTTTCACATAAGCATCGCAGCCCCAAACTTTAAGAAATGACAACTTTGGTTTCTTGCCAAACCATAGTTCATAAGGCGTCGTCTCAACGGATTTTGATGGTGCCCTATTTAACGTGAATGCGGCCGTCTCTAAAGCATAACCCCAAAACGATAGCGGTAATTCAGTAAGAGACATCATAGATCACACCATATCTAGTAAGGTACGATTACGACATTCGGACACACCATTACTGTGTGGTGTTCCGGGTGGCGTGAGTTGTGAAACTATTCGGCTTTGTTTCAAATGTAGACCAAACTCGTAACTCAAATATTCTCCTCCATGATCAGATCGTAGAAATTTTATTTTCTTGTTATGATGATTTTCAACTTCACTCTAAAATTCTTTGAACTTTTCAAATGTTTCAGATTTATGTTTCATTAAGTAGATATAACCATATCTGCTTAAATCATCTGTGAAGGTGAGAAAATAACGATATCCGCCATGAGCCTCAACATTCATCGGACCACATACATCTGTATGTATGATTTCCAACAAATCTGTTGCTCTCTCCATAGTACCGGAGAACGGCGTTTTGGTCATCTTGCCCATGAGGCACGGTTCGCAAGTACCAAGTGATTCATAATCAAGTGATTCCAAAAGTCCATCAGTATGGAGTTTCTTCATGCGCTTTACACTGATATGACCTAAACGGCAGTGCCACAAATAAGTTGCACTATCATTATCAACTCTGCATCTTTTGGTTTCAACATTATGAATATGTGTATCACTACTATCGAGATTCATCAAAAATAGACCACTCTTCAAGGGTGCATGACCATAAAAGATATTACTCATATAAATAGAACAACCATTATTCTTTGATTTAAATTAATAACCGATTCGCATCAAACAAGATCCAGATATAATGTTCATGCTCAACGCTGGCACCAAATAACAATTATTTAGGTCTAAAACTAATCCCGAAGGTAGATGTAGAGGTAGCGTGCCGACCGCGATCACATCGACTTTGGAACCATTTCCCACGCGCATCGTCACCTCGTCCTTTGCCAGTATTCACTTAATCTGTAGTCCCTGTTTCAAGTTGCAAATATTAGCAACAGAACCAGTATCAAATACCCAGGTGCTACTGCGAGCTCTAGTAAGGTACACATCAATAACATGTATATCACATATACCTTTGTTTACCTTGCCATCATTCTTATCCTCCAAATACTTGGGGCAGTTCCGCTTCCAGTATCCAGTGTGCTTGCAGTAGAAGCACTCAGTTTCAGGCTTAGGTCCAGATTTGGGTTTCTTCTCCTGAGCAGCAACTTGTTTGTTGTTCTTCTTGAAGTTCCCCTTCTTCTTCCCTTTGCCCTTTTTCTTGAAACTGGCGGTCTTATTGACCATCAACACTTGATGCTCCTTCTTGATTTCTACCTCCGCAGCCTCTAGCATTGCGAAGAGCTCGGGAATCGTCTTATCCATCCCTTGCATGTTATTGTTCATCACGAAGCTCTTGTAGCTTGGTGGCAGTGATTGAAGAACTCTATCAATGATACTATCAATAGGAAGATTAAATCCCAGTTGAGTCAAGTGATTATGATACCCAGACATTTTGAGTATATGTTCACTGACAGAACTATTCTCCTCCATCTTGCAGCTATAGAACTTATTGGAGACTTCATATCTCTCAATCCGGGCATTTGCTTGAAATATTAACTTCAACTCCTGAAACATCTCATATGCTCCATGAAATTCAAGACGTCGTTGAAGACCCGGTTCTAAGCCGTAAAGCATGGCACACTGAACTATCGAGTAGTCATCAGCTTTGCTCTGCCAGACGTTCATAACATCTGGTGTTGCTCCTGCAGCAGGCTTGGCACTTAGCGGTGCTTCCAGGATGTAATTCTTCTGTGCAGCAATGAGGATAATCCTCAAGTTACGGACCCAGTCCGTGTAATTGCTACCATCATCTTTCAACTTTGCTTTCTCAATGAACGCATTAAAATTCAACGGAACAACAGCACGGGCCATCTATCTACAATCAACATAGACAAGCAAAATACTATCAGGTACTAAGTTCATGATAAATTTAAGTTCAATTAATCATATTACTTAAGAACTCCCACTTAGAAAGACATCCCTCTAATCTTCTAAGTGATCACGTGATCCAAATCAACTAAACCATAACCGATCATCACGTGAAATGGAGTAGCTTTCAATGGTGAACATCAATATGTTGATCATATCTACTATATGATTCACGCTCGACCTTTCGGTCTTAGTGTTCCGAGGCCATATCTGCATATGCTAGGCTCGTCAAGTTTAACCTGAGTATTCTGCATGTGCAAAAACTGGCTTGCACCCGTTGTAGATGGACGTAGAGCTTATCACACCCGATCATCACGTGGTGTCTGGGCACGACGAACTTTGGCAATGGTGCATACTCAGGGAGAACACTTTTATCTTGAAATTTAGTGAGAGATCATCTTATAATGCTACCGTCAATCAAAGCAAGATAAGATGCATAAAAGATAAACATCACATGCAATCAATATAAGTGATATGATATGGCCATCATCATCTTGTGCTTGTGATCTCCATCTCCGAAGCACCGTCATGATCACCATCGTCACCGGCGCGACACCTTGATCACCATCATAGCATCGTTGTCGTCTCGCCAATTTTATGCTTCCACGACTATCGCTACCGCTTAGTGATAAAGTAAAGCATTACAGCGCAATTGCATTGCATACAATAAAGCGACAACCATATGGCTCCTGCCAGTTTCCGATAACTCGGTTACAAAACATGATCATCTCATACAATAAAATTTAGCATCATGTCTTGACCATATCACATCACAACATGCCATGCAAAAACAAGTTAGACGTCCTCTACTTTGTTGTTGCAAGTTTTACGTGGCTGCTACGGGCTTAAGCAAGAACCGTTCTTACCTATGCATCAAAACCACAACGATAGTTTGTCAAGTTGGTGCTGTTTTAACCTTCGCAAGGACCGGGCGTAGCCACACTTGGTTCAACTAAAGTTGGAGAAACTGACACCCGCCAGCCATCTGTGTGCAAAGCACGTCGGTAGAACCAGTCTCGCGTAAGCGTACGCGTAATGTCGGTCCGGGCCGCTTCATCCAACAATACTGCCAAAACCAAAGTATGACATGTTGGTAAGCAGTATGACTTATATCGCCCACAACTCACTTGTGTTCTACTCGTGCACAACATCAACACATAAAACCTAGGCTCGGATGCCACTGTTGGGGAACGTAGTAATTTCAAAAAATTCCTACGCACACGCAAGATCATGGTGATGCATAGCAACGAGAGGGGAGAGTGTTGTCTACATATCCTCGTAGACCGTTCGCGGAAGCGTTATATCAACGCGGTTGATGTAGTCGTACGTCTTCACGTCCGACCGATCCAAGTACCGAAAGCACGGAATCTCCGAGTTCTGCACACGTTCGGCTTGGTGACGTCCTCGCCTTCTCGATCCAGCAAGAGGGGCGAAGTAGTAGATGAGTTCCGGCAGCACGACGGCGTGGTGACGGTGTTGGTAAAGAACAATCTCCGCAGGGCTTCGCCTAAGCACTATGAAAACTATGACAGAGGATAAACTAGAGGGGACGGGGTTGCCGGCACACGGCTTGGTGTTTCTTGATGTCTCTTTGGTGCTAGCCCTACCCCTCTATTTATATGTTGAGCCCTGGGGTCGAAACTTGGAGTAAAAGCCCCCTCAAAGTTGGTTTCACCCGAAAGGCAAGAGTCCTTCTCGGACTCCAGAGCTAGACGCCAGGGTTCCCGGCGCCTACCCCCTAGACGCCAAGGTTCCTGGCGTATAGCCTCTGGTCTCCGCAAAACTTCCTTTTGCACTTTCCAAAAGCCTCGTGGGCTTTCCCCTTTGGCCCAGATAAAGTGTTCTCGTGCCCAAACATTTCGGGAAACATCCGGAACCCCTTCCGGTGAATTCCGGAACCCTTCCGAAGATCAAACACTACTATCCCATATATCAAACTTTATCTCCGGACCATTCCGGAGTTCCTCGTCATGTCCATGATCTCATCCCAGACTCCGAACAACATTCAGTTATCATAATACATAACTCATATAGTACTATATCGTCAACGAACGTTAAGCGTGCGGACCCTACGGGTTCGAGAACTATGTAGACATGACCGAGACACCTCTCTGGTCAATAACCAATAGCGGGTCACTCTGTGCGTTCGGTTTATTCGGTTTGCATGATTCGGTTTATACGGTTTTCCGGTTTGTACGGTATTAATACTTCGGTTTATACGGTATGATATTAAAATACGGTTCGGTTTCGGTATATACCAAATTATTTCGGTATGGTTTCGGTATATACCATAATAACCAAAGTTGACGCGAATTTGAAAATGATATACTATATTTTACAAACTTATAAATTCAAACACATACTTTTTAAACACAAATTGTATATAACTTTATATAAGTATATATGCATGCCCCAATTCATAGCTTGAAAGGTTATGGACGACGTGGTTAGCATTTTTGCAAGAGAAAAATTACTACGTTACAAGAAAAAATGGGTGTTCTTTGCAGGAAATTTTACTCTTATACAAGAAAAATGACTACTTGTATCGTTGTTTGCCTCAGGAAATATATATTTTTATTTCGGTTTATTCGGTTTTTCGGTATATACCATAAAAACCGAAATTCAAAACGGTATGAAAAGTTCATACCATATCGAAACCAGAAACAATAAAAATCATGAATTCGGTTCGGTTCGGTTTATTTTCGGTATGGTTTTTCGGTTCGGTTTTAAAATGCACAGAGTGAATAGCGGGACCTGGATGCCCATATTGGCTCCTACATATTCTACGAAGATCTTTATTGGTCAGACCGCATAACAACATACGTTGTTCCCTTTGTCATCGGTATGTTACTGCCCGAGATTCGATCGTCGGTATCTCAATACCTAGTTCAATATCGTTACCAGCAAGTCTCTTTACTCGTTCCGTAATACATCACCCCGCAACTAACTCATTAGTTGCAATGCTTGCAAGGCTTATAGTGATGTGCATTACCGAGTGGGCCTAGAGATACCTCTCCGACAATCGGAGTGACAAATCCTAATCTCGAAATACGCCAACCCAACAAGTACCTTTGGAGACACCTGTAGAGCACCTTTATAATCACCCAGTTACGTTGTGACGTTTGGTGGCACACAAAGTGTTCCTCCGGTAAACGGGAGTTGCATAATCTCATAGTCATAGGAACATGTATAAGTCATGAAGAAAGCAATAGCAACAAACTAAACGATCAAGTGCTAAGCTAACGGAATGGGTCAAGTCAATCACATCATTCTCCTAATGATGTGATCCCGTTAATCAAATTACAACTCATGTATATGGTTAGGAAACTTAACCATCTTTGATCAACGAGCTAGTCAAGTAGAGGCATACTAGTGACACTCTGTTTGTCTATGTATTCACACATGTATTATGTTTCCGGTTAATACAATTCTAGCATGAATAATAAACATTTATCATGAAATAAGGAAATAAATAATAACTTTATTATTGCCTCTAGGGCATATTTCCTTCAGTCTCCCACTTGCACTAGAGTCAATAATCTAGATTACACAGTAATGATTCTAACACCCATGGAGCCTTGGTGCTGATCATGTTTTGCTCGTGGAAGAGGCTTAGTCAACAGGTCTGCAACATTCAGATCCGTATGTATCTTGCAAATTTCTATGTCTCCCACCTGGACTAAATCTCGGATGGAATTGAAGCGTCTTTTGATGTGCTTGGTTCTCTTGTGAAATCTGGGTTCCTTTGCCAAGGCAATTGCACCAGTATTGTCACAAAAGATTTTCATTGGACCCGATGCACTAGGTATGACACCTAGATCGGATATGAACTCCTTCATCCAGACTTCTTCATTTGCTGCTTCCGAAGCAGCTATGTACTCCGCATCACACGTAGATCCCACCACGACGCTTTGTTTAGAACTGCACCAACTGACAGCTCCACCTTTTCATATAAAGATGTATCCGGTTTGTGATTTAGAATCCTCCGGATTAGTGTAAAAGCTTGTGTCAACGTAACCATTTACGATGAGCTCTTTGTCACCTCCATAAACGAGAAACATATCCTTAGTCCTTTTCAGGTATTTCAGGATGTTCTTGACCACTGTCCAGTGATCCACTCCTGGATTACTTTGGTACCTCCCTGCTAGACTTACAGCAAGGCACACATCGGGTCTGGTACACAACATTGCATACATGATAGAGCCTATGGCTGAAGCATAGGGAACATCTTTCATCTTCTCTCTATCTTCTGCAGTGGTCGGGCATTGAGTCTTACTCAACTTCACACCTTGTAACACAGGCAAGAACCCTTTCTTTGCTTGATCCATTTTGAACCTTTTCAAAACTTTGTCAAGGTATGTGCTTTGTGAAAGTCCAATTAAGCGTCTTGATCTATCTCTATAGATCTTTATGCCTAATGTGTAAGCAGCTTCACCGAGGTCTTTCATAGAAAAACTTTTGTTCAAGTATCCCTTTATGCTATCCAGAAATTCTATATCATTTCCAATTAGTAGTATGTCATCCACATATAATATCAGAAATGCTACAGAGCTCCCACTCACTTTCTTGTAAATACAGGCTTCTCCAAAAGTCTGTACAAAACCAGATGCTTTGATCACACTATCAAAGCGTTTATTCCAACTCCGAGAGGCTTGCACCAGTCCATAAATGGATCGCTGGAGCTTGCACACTTTGTTAGCTCCCTTTGGATCGACAAAATCTTCCGGTTGCATCATATACAACTCTTCTTCCAGAAATCCATTCAAGAATGCAGTTTTGACATCCATCTGCCAAATTTCATAATCATGAAATGCGGCAATCGTTAACATGATTCGGACAGACTTAAGCATCGCTACGGGTGAGAAGGTCTCATCGTAGTCAATCCCTTGAACTTGTCGAAAACCTTTTGTAACAAGTCGAGCTTTGTAGACAGTAACATTACCGTCAGTGTCGGTCTTCTTCTTGAAGATCCATTTATTCTCAATTGCTTGCCGATCAACGAGCAAGTCAACCAAAGTCCACACTTTATTCTCATACATGGATCCCATCTCAGATTTCATGGCTTCTAGCCATTTTGCGGAATCTGGGCTCACCATCGCTTCTTCATAGTTCGTAGGTTCATCATGATCTAGTAGGATGACTTCCAGAACAGGATTACCGTACCACTCTGGTGCGGATCTTACTCTGGTTGATCTACGAGGTTCAGTAATAACTTGATCTAAAGTTCCATGATCATCATCATTAACTTCCTCACTAATTGGTGTAGGTGTCACAGAAACCGGTTTCTATGATGAACTACTTTCCAATAAGGGAGCAGGTACAGTTACCTCATCAAGTTCTACTTTCCTCCCACTCACTTCTTCCGAGAGAAACTCCTTCTCTAGAAAGGATCCATTCTTGGCAACGAATGTCTTGCCGTCGGATCTGTGATAGAAGGTGTACCCAACAGTCTCCTTTGGGTATCCTATGAAGACACATTTCTCTGATTTGGGTTCGAGCTTATCAGGTTGAAGCTTTTTCACATAAGCATCACAGCCCCAAACTTTAAGAAACGACAACTTTGGTTTCTTGCCAAACCACAGTTCATAAGGCGTCGTCTCAACGGATTTCGATGGTGCCCTCTTTAACGTGAATGCGGCCGTCTCTAAAGCATAACCCCAAAACGATAGCGGTAATTCAGTAAGAGACATCATAGATCGCACCATATCTAGTAAGGTACGATTACGACATTAAGACACAACATTACACTATGGTGTTCCAGGTGGCATGAGTTGTGAAACTATTCCGCTTTGTTTTAAATGTAGACCAAACTCGTAACTCAAATATTCTCATCCACGATCAGATCGTAGAAATTTTATTTTCTTGTTCTACGAAGATCTTTATCGGTCAGGCCGCATAACAACATACGTTGTTCCCTTTGTCATCGGTATGTTACTTGCCCGAGATTCGATCGTCGGTATCCAATACCTAGTTCAATCTCGTTACCGGCAAGTCTCTTTACTCGTTCCGTAATACATCATCTCGCAACTAACTCATTGGCTGCAATGCTTGCAAGGCTTATGTGATGTGCATTACCGAGAGGGCCCAGAGATACCTCTCCGACAATCGGAGTGACAAATCCTAATCTCGAAATACGCCAACCCAACATCTACCATTGGAGACACCTGTAGAGCTCCTTTATAATCACTCAGTTATGTTGTGACGTTTGGTAGTGTAGGATCTAGAGTAGATGTGTCTAGAGGGGGGGGATAGACACTTGGTGCTAAAGTTGCAATTTTTAAGCTTTTTCGGTTTAAGTGGAGTTTGGGCACAATTTTAACACACTCAATACATATTAAGCAAGCATGCAGAGAGTATATGAGCAGCGGAATGTAAAGCGTGCAACTTGCAAGAATGTAAAGCGAAGGGTTTGGAGAGATCAAACGCAATTGGAGACACGGATGTTTTTCCCGTGGTTCGGATAGGTGGTGCTATCCTACATCCACGTTGATGGAGACTTCAACCCACGAAGGGTAACGGTTGCGCGAGTCCACACAGGGCTCCACCCAAGGGTGACGGTTGCGCGAGTCCACACAGGGCTCCACCCACGAAGGGTCCACGAAGAAGCAACCACCCACAAAGGGTCCACGAAGAAGCAACCTTGCCTATCCCACCATGGCCATCGCCCACACAGGACTTGCCTCACTAGCGGTAGATCCTCACGAAGTAGGCGATCTCCTTGCCCTTACAAACTCCTTGGTTCAACTCCACAATCTTGTCGGAGGCTCCCAAGTGACACCTAGCCAATCTAGGAGACACCACTCTCCAAGAAGTAACAAATGGTGTGTAGGTAATGAACTCCTTGCTCTTGTGCTTCAAATGATAGTCTCCCCAACACTCAACTCTCTCTCATAGGATTTGGATTTGGTGGAAAGAAGGGTTGAGTGGAAAGCAACTTGGGAAGGCTAGAGAACAAGATTCATATGGTAGGAATGGAATGTCTTGGTCTCAACACATGAGTAGGTGGTTCTCTCTCAGAACATATGAGTTGGAATGGTGTGTGTGTTCTGATAGCTCTCTCATCGAATGATAAGGAGGTGGAGGGGTATATATATAGCCTCCACACAAAATCCAACCGTTACACACAGTTTTCCAATCCCGGTGGGACCGAATCAATAAACTCGGTCGAACCGAAACTGTAAACCTAGTGACCGTTAGAGATTTCGGTGGGACCGACTGGATCAACTCGGTGAGACCGATGTGCTAGGGTTAGGGTAAATCCAAAACTCGGTTTGACCGATTACTCAGACTCGGTGGGACCGATTTGGGTAATAAGTGAAACTGAGATTTGGCCAAGCAAACTCGGTGGAACCGATTGCATATCTCGGTGGGACCGAGAATATTGCAATGGGTAACAGAGAGTTTGCAAGCCCATCTCGGTGAGACCGAGATCCCATCGGTGGGACCGAACTGATTAGGGTTTGGCAGTGGCTTATGACAAGTGAAACTCGGTGGCGCCGGATAGGAAGAATCGGTAGGACCGAGTTTGGCTTAGGGTTTAGGTCATATGTGGAAGTGGGAAAGTAGCTGAGGGTTTTGGAGCATATCACTAAGCACATGAAGCAAGAGGCTCATTAAGCAACACCTCATCCCTCCTTAATAGTATTGGCTTTTCCTAAAGACTCAATGTGATCTTGGATCACTAAAATGTAAAATGAGGAGTCTTGAGCTTGAAGCTTTAGCCAATCCTTTGTCCCTAGCATCTTGAAGGAGTTCCCACAACCTTTAGTCCATGCCACTCCATTGTTGAACTTATCTGAAACATGCTAGATTGAAATGTTAGTCCAACAAGAGATATGTTGTCATCAATTATCAAAACCACCTAGGGAGCACTTGTGCTTTCAATCTCCCCCTTTTTGGTAATTGATGGCAACATACATCAAAGCTTTAGATAAAGATATAAAGAACAACAAGTAAAGCTTTGGAAGGACATGTAACAAGCATAGGCTCCCCCTACATGTATGCACTCATGTAAATATGAAGTAGAGAGGCATGTGAGAGCATAACCATGACAGAGTAGGCAAAGTGTTACATGTATCTTGGCCATATGCATCAGAGCAAAAGATTATCAAAGAAAATACCTTCATGCTCATGAGTCCTTCTTGCAAACAGTATGTACATAAGCAAGAACTCCTCATACTCATGATTTTGATGCATATACTTACCTTGTGGTCTTGAGTTGGCTTAGGATGGAGTGAACCTGCACAAACAAGGTTAGATAACACATGTACGTCCACTAGCCAGAGCAAACAAAAGAAACCATAAGAATACCAAGATTGGGATGACATGTAGAGAGTGAGTACAAGGTACCATATTGAATTCAACATGCCCCCAAGAATAGAGATATGCAATGAATTTGACTGTTTTCTTTCCCTTAGGTGTCTTGCTCCCCCTGAATCTTACATGGGATATTGAGAGAAGATAGGAAACAGAAAATCAGAGCATCTCTCCTCTCAAAATTCAAATGAGTTCATATGAACATGTCTTTCCCCCAAAAAGACATGTGGCATCTCTCCTCTTGAATCATCAAGCATCTGGGATCCTCGAGTATTCTCTCCCCCTTGGAGATTCCTTTCTCCCCCTTAATATATGGGATCCTTGAGTATTCTCTCCCCCTTAGGTGATAAGCTTTTGATGTGATCTCTCTCTCCCTGATGATAAGCTTTGATGTGATCTCTCTCTCCCCCTTTGACATCAATTTCCAAGAAGGTTGTTCCTGGAATCCGTCGAATAGGTTTGGTCCTTGAGATTCAGTACAAAGCAGGGAATAAAACTGTGATGCTTGTAGAGGACAAGATTCATTGAGTGGAGCTGGATCAGAGGAAATATAGAATATGTGGCAAACTGTTTTCCTGTTGCGAAATCGGTGGCACCGAGTGGCATGTTTCGGTAGTACCGAAAGGATTCGGTTGGACCGAAAATAGCTATTCGGTGAAACCAAGTTCATCACAGAGAAAAACACTTGTCACCTCAGCTCACTAGTCAAGTAAGATCTCACAAAGATTTGCAATGAATTAGCTGAAAGATTTGCAAGGAATTTAATGCAGAAATATGCAGAACAAAAGTCAAAAAGAAAAAGGGTAAAAGGTTTCTAGATGAAGTTTTTTTTGATAGAAAAAGAAAGAAACAAATATGCAAGGGACAAATGCAATAACTCAGAAAGGAACACAAGAGAACTTCATCTAGAATCAGGCGGTGACATAGTCACCTATGTTAGAGTATATTGACTTAGGAGTCAAGTTAGAACACTTGATCATAGGTCATACTCATCGTTTAAGCTCAAAACGGGGTTACCATTTTTCGTTTAAGCATCTTGATGTATTCACATCTTGTTGAGTTGCTTTGACTCATGTCTTGGAGTAAAGCTTCTCTAAGATGGAATAACATACCTTGGGTGGTGATGTGGTTCTTGCTCATGTAGTTGAACTTGTGTGGGTACTCAAGGTTGGTGTAGCTCATCGAGAGTTGGGAGCACCATTTGGAGTTTGGGTTCATCTACCTACATGGGTTAGTTTTTGCAAGGAAGAGCACTTGTGTATCCAAAAATGACAATCATGAAGCTCAATCATAGAATTTCTCAAAGGATATGTTTGTATGGTTTTGTGCTTCCTTGTCTTCAACCACTATTGTGTAGAGTCTTGGTGATGTAGAGATCGCTCGGGATATGAGTGAGTCACAATCTCATGGAATTAGATTCAACCAAGCACCTACATGGGTTAGACAACATGCAAGGTACAAATGTATCCAAGACATAAGATAGTTATCATGAGAGATATATCATGAATTAGTCATAAGCTCATGTCTTGCATGTATCCAATGGAGTTTCTACTCCAAGTTCGAAGCATCAATGATGTTCAATTCTCCTCTCAACCTGCAAAACGCTTTATCATCAAGTGGTTTAGTAAATATATCCGCTAATTGCTTGTCGGTGCGAACATGCTTAAGATTGATGTCACCCTTAGCAACATGATCTCGAATGAAATGATGAGGAACTTCAATATGCTTAGTTCGAGAATGTTGTACAGGATTATGACCAATTTTGATAGCACTTTCATTGTCACAAAGCAGTGGAACATGTTTCACATAAATCCCATAATCTTTAAGAGTTTGAGTCATCCAAAGTAATTGAGCGCAACATGAACCAGCGGCAATGTATTCAGCTTCGGCGGTGGATAAGGATACTGAGTTTTGTTTCTTGGAAGACCAAGACATAAGAGATCTACCAAGAAATTGACAAGTACCCGAAGTGGACTTTCTATCAACCTTGTCTCCGGCATAATCCGAGTCGGAATAGCCAACAAGATCAAAAGAAGACCTCTTAGGATACCAAATGCCAAAATTTGGTGTATGGATTAAATATCTCACTATCCTTTTCACAGCCTTAAGATGACAATCTTTAGGAGCAGCTTGATATCGCGCACACATGCACACACTCAGCATAATATCGGGACGTGAAGCACATAGGTATAACAATGAACCAATCATAGAGCGATAAACCTTTTGATCAACCGGTTCACCATCTTTGGTTAAATCATTATGTCCACTAGCAGGCATGGGTGTAGACATACCTTTGCATTCTTGCATATTGAACTTCTTGAATAAGTCCTTGGTGTACTTTGTTTGAGAGACAAATGTACCTTCCTTAGTTTGCTTGATTTGCAATCCAAGAAAGAATTTGAGTTCACTCATCATAGACATCTCAAACTTCTCTGACATTAGCTTTCCAAACTTTTCACTAAAGAGAGGGTTAGTTGAACCAAATATGATATCATCAACATAAATTTTGCATACAAATAGTTCTCCATTAACCCTTTTAGTAAAAAGAGTAGAATCAATTTTACCAATTTCAAAACCACTTGTAGTAAGGAACTTGGTCAAGCATTTATACCATGCTCTAGGAGCTTGTTTAAGACCATAAAGAGCTTTGTGAAGTTTGTAAACATGATTTGGTTTCTTGGGATTGATAAAGCCGGGAGGTTGTTTGACATAAACTTCCTCCTCTATTTCACCATTTAGAAAAGCACTTTTAATGTCCATTTGGTACAAGGTGATATTATGGTGATTAGCATAGGCAAGTAAGATGCGAATGGACTCAAGTCTAGCAACGGGAGCATACGTCTCACCATAGTCCATACCTTCGACTTGTGTGTACCCTTGAGCGACGAGACATGCTTTGTTGCGAACCACTTGTCCATCTTCATCTTGCTTGTTGCGAAACACCTATTTGGTACCAATGATGTTGTGGTTGTTGTCGGACTTCTCAACCAATGTCCAAACTTGGTTTCTCTCAAAATTATGTAGCTCTTCATGCATAGCGTTTATCCAATTCGGATCTTCCAATGCTTCTTCAACCTTCATTGGTTCAATGCTAGAGATGAATGAATAGTTTTCACAAAAGTTAGCTAAACGAGTTTTTGAGCGAGTGATTCTCCCGGTTTGTATATCATTGAGGATTTGCTCGACGGGATGATCTTTGGCAATTCTTGCTCAAACTCGTGAGAGCTTTTGCTTGGGTCTTTGTTGAACATCTTCTTCATCTTGTTCTTCTTCTTGGCCTTCCTCATTGTTGACGTCGTCGTTCTCTTGTCGTGGTGGAGAAGGAGGTTGTTGATGTTCGTCTTGACGTATTTCCTCGTTTTCTTCATCTTGATGTGTCCCACTTGTGGATGCTTCTGTGTCGATTCTTGGTTCACCTTGTCGTGAAATAGAAGCTTCCACTTGGACAGATGAAGTACTCTCCTTCACCTCCGTTGGACGAATTTTTCCAATGGACAAGTCTTGAATTGCTTCTGAAGGGTCTTTGTCTCCTACATCAATTGGCAATTGCTCTACTTGCGAGCCATTAGATTCATCAAACTTCACATCTACCGTCTCTTCAACCTTTCGGGTGAAATTGTTGTAGACACGGTAAGTGTGAGAGTTTGATCCATAACCAAGTAGAAAACCTTCATGAGATTTAGGAGCAAACTTTGATCGACGATGCTTATCAAGAATGTAGCACTTTGAGCCGAATACTCGAAAGTATCCAACTTGAGGCTTGTTACCGGTGAGGAGCTCGTATGCTTTGCCGAGTAGCTTGTGAAGATATAAGCGATTTGTTGCGTGACAAGCTGTCTCAACCGCTTCTGCCCAAAAGTGCTTTGGCGTCTTGTATTCATCAAGCATCGTTCTTGCATTTCGATGAGCGTCCGGTTCTTCCTCTCAACAACTCCATTTTGTTGAGGTGTGTACGTAGCCGAGAACTCGTGTGAAATCCCTTCTTCGTCAAGAAAAGTGTCCACATTTGCGTTCTTGAACTCTGTTCCGTTGTCACTCCGAACCTTCTTGATCTTCACATCAAACTGATTTTGGGCTTTCCTAGCGAAGTTTCTGAAGATCTTCTGGACCTGCGACTTGTCATTAAGAAAGAACACCCACGTAAATCTTGAAAAATCATCAACTATAACTAGACCAAAAGAATTTCCACCGAGACTCTTGTAGGCATTGGGACCAAAAAGATCCATGTGAAGTAGCTCGAGTGGCCTCCTTGTGGTCATGATGTTCTTCACGGGATGTCTTCCTCCAACCTGTTTACCTGCTTGACAAGCACTGCAAAGTCTATCCTTATAAAATATGACATCGTTAACTCCAAGGATATGATTTCCTTTAATAAGCTTGTCAAGGTTTCTCATGCCAACGTGACCTAGTCGTCTATGCCATAACCAACCTTTTGAGGATTTAGCAACAAAGCAGGTTTTAGGTTGTGCCTTTTTAGAGAAATCGACAATGTAAAGATCACCTCTATGCATACCCGTAAAGACCATTTTATGATTGTCTCGACGAAATACTTGGCAATCTACCTTAGTAAATAGGACATTCAAACCGAAATCAGCAAGTCTAGATACTGAAAGTAAGTTATAGCCAAGACATTCAACGAGCATGACATTTTGAATGGAACTATCATGTGAGATGGCCACCTTACCAAGGCCAACCACTTTACCCTTTGAATTATCACCAAAGGTGACATATTTTCGAGGGCCGTCATTTTCAGCAAGCTCACGAAACATCTCTTCATCTCCGGTCATATGATCAGTACATCCACTATCAAGAACCCATTCCTTTCCTCCTGATTCATATCCCCGAAGATTTGCCATAAGACCAAAATGTCTCATTGCATCATCAAGATCGAAGTCACTATCATCCTCATCGTAATATTCATGTTCATCATGATCTTGTGATTCATCATTTCCTAGAGAGGGTAATTCATCAGATAAATGATCATCAAAGTGGTCACTTTTATGAATTCTTATAACTTTGAGTATGATATCATTAATGATTCCAACATCTCCTTTAGCATGCTTAAGATTGGCAAGTTCAAGAAGACATTTACCAAAACTAGGATCACTAGAGTTCATCTTACTCAAGGCAATAGATTTATGGAGAATTTCATCCAAAGTTTTCAAGGAATGATTGGGAAACCGTTCCTCAAGAAATATCCATATAGTATAGGCGCAATTTTGAGTAGGCAAACTAGCAATCAAATTTTTGGGCAATCCTCTAATGATGACCTCAATAGTTCTAAGATTGCGAATCATGTCAATATCTTCATCTAGGGTAGGATGCAAGGGATCAATATGGGGTGCACAAGGGCTAGCAATATACTTGTTCAAATGATATTGATTGAAGATTACAAGCATCTCATTTTTCCACTCATGAAAGTACTTTCCATCAAGAATAGGCACTCTATGTCTAAGACTCCCTAATGTTGACACATCCATCTTCCTCCAATGGTGATTAAACCAAAGCAATGGAGACCAAGGCTCTGATACCACTTGTAGGATCTAGAAGTAGATGTGTCTAGAGGGGGGGGGAATAGACACTTGGTGCTAAAGTTGCATTTTTTAAGCTTTTTCGGTTTAAGTGGAGTTTGGGCACAATTTCAACACACTCAATACATATTAAGCAAGCATGCAGAGAGTATATGAGCAGCGGAATGTAAAGCATGCAACTTGCAAGAATGTAAAGGGAAGGGTTTGGAGAGATCAAACGCAATTGGAGACACGGATGTTTTTCCCATGGTTCGGATAGGTGGTGCTATCCTACATCCACGTTGATGGAGACTTCAACCCACGAAGGGTAACGGTTGCGCGAGTCCACACAGGGCTCCACCCAAGGGTAACGGTTGCGTGAGTCCACACAGGGCTCCACCCACGAAGGGTCCACGAAGAAGCAACCACCCACAAAGGGTCCACAAAGAAGCAACCTTGCCTATCCCACCATGGCCATCGCACACACAGGACTTGCCTCACTAGCGGTAGATCTTCACGAAGTAGGCGATCTCCTTGCCCTTACAAACTCCTTGGTTCAACTCCACAATCTTGTCGGAGGCTCCCAAGTGACACCTAGCCAATCTAGGAGACACCACTCTCCAAGAAGTAACAAATGGTGTGTAGGTAATGAATTCCTTGCTCTTGTGCTTCAAATGATAGTCTCCCCAACACTCAACTCTCTCTCATAGGATTTGGATTTTGTGGAAAGAAGGGTTGAGTGGAAAGCAACTTGGGAAGGCTAGAGATCAAGATTCATATGGTAGGAATGGAATGTCTTGGTCTCAACACATGAGTAGGTGGTTCTCTCTCAGAACATATGAGTTGGAATGGTGTGTGTGTGTTCTGATAGCTCTCTCATCAAATGATAAGGAGGTGGAGGGGTATATATATAGCCTCCACACAAAATCCAACCGTTACACACAGTTTTCCAATCTCGGTGGGACCGAATCAATAAACTCGGTCGGACCGAAACTGCAAACCTAGTGACCGTTAGAGATTTCGGTGGGACCGACTGGATCAACTCGGTGAGACCGATGTGCTAGGGTTAGGGTAAATCCAAAACTCGGTTTGACCGATTACTCAAACTCGGTGGGACCGATTTAGGTAATAAGTGAAACTGAGATTTGGCCAAGCAAACTCGGTGGAACCGATTGCATATCTCGGTGGGACCGAGAATATTGCAATGGGTAACAGAGAGTTTGCAAGCCCATCTCGGTGAGACCGAGATCCCATCGGTGGGACCGAACTGATTAGGGTTTGGCAGTGGCTTATGAAAAGTGAAACTCGGTGGCGCCGGATAGGAAGAATCGGTAGGACCGAGTTTGGCTTAGGGTTTAGGTCATATGTGGAAGTGGGAAAGTAGCTGAGGGTTTTGGAGCATATCACTAAGCACATGAAGCAAGAGGCTCATTAAGCAACACCTCATCCCTCCTTAATAGTATTGGCTTTTCCTAAAGACTCAATGTGATCTTGGATCACTAAAATGTAAAATGAGGAGTCTTGAGCTTGAAGCTTTAGCCAATCCTTTGTCCCTAGCATCTTGAAGGAGTTCCCACAACCTTTAGTCCATGCCACTCCATTGTTGAACTTATCTGAAACATGCTAGATTGAAATGTTAGTCCAACAAGAGATATGTTGTCATCAATTATCAAAACCACCTAGGGAGCACTTGTGCTTTCAGGTAGCACACAAAGTGTTCCTCCGGCAAACGGGAGTTGCAATATCTCATAGTCATAGGAACATGTATAAGTCATGAAGAAAGCAATAGCAACATATTAAACGATCGGGTGCTAAGCTAATGGAATGGGTCATGTCAATCAGATTATTCAACTAATGATGTGACCTCTTTAATCAAATAACAACTCTTTGTGCATGGTTAGGAAACATAACCATCTTTGATTAACGAGCTAGTTAAGTAGAGGCATACTAGTGACACTCTGTTTGTCTATGTATTCACACATGTATTATGTTTCCGGTTAATACAATTCTAGCATGAATAATAAACATTTATCATGATATAAGGAAATAAATAATAACTTTATTATTGCCTCTAGGGCATATTTCCTTCAGTCTCCCACTTGCACTAGAGTCAATAATCTAGATTACACAGTAATGATTCTAACACCCATGGAGCCTTGGTGCTGATCATGTTTTGCTCGTGGAAGAGGCTTAGTCAACGGGTCTGCAACATTCAGATCCATATGTATCTTGCAAATCTCTATGTCTCCCACCTGGACTAGATCCCGGATGGAATTGAAGCGTCTCTTGATGTGCTTCGTCCTCTTGTGAAATCTGGATTCCTTTGCCAAGGCAATTGCACCAGTATTGTCACAAAAGATTTTCATTGGACCCGATGCACTAGGTATGACACCTAGATCGGATATGAACTCCTTCATCCAGACTCCTTCGTCCGCTGCTTCCGAAGCAGCTATGTACTCCGCTTCACATGTAGATCCCGCTACGACGCTTTGTTTAGAACTGCACCAACTGATAGCTCCACCGTTTAATGTGAACACGTATCCGGTTTGTGATTTAGAATCGTCCGGATCAGTGTCAAAGCTTGCATCAACGTAACCTCTTACGGTGAGCTCTTTATCACCTCCATATACGAGAAACATATCCTTAGTCCTTTTCAGGTATTTCAGGATGTTCTTGACCGCTGTCCAGTGATCCACTCCTGGATTACTTTGGTACCTCCCTGCTAGACTTATAGCAAGGCACACATCAGGTCTAGTACACAGCATTGCATACATGATAGAGCCTATGGCTGAAGCATAGGGAACATCTTTCATTTTCTCTCTATCTTCTGTAGTGGTCGGGCATTGAGTCTGACTCAACTTCACACCTTGTAACACAGGCAAGAACCCTTTCTTTGCTTGATCGTTTTTGAACTTATTCAAAATCTTGTCAAGGTATGTGCTTTGTGAAAGTCTAATTAAGCGCCTTGATCTATCTCTATAGATCTTTATGCCTAATGTGTAAGCAGCTTCACCGAGGTCTTTCATTGAAAAACTCTTATTCAAGTATCCCTTTATGCTATCCAGAAATTCTATATCATTTCCAATCAGTAATATGTCATCCACATATAATATCAGAAATGCTACAGAGCTCCCACTCACTTTCTTGTAAATACAGGCTTCTCCGAAAGTCTGTATAAAACCAAATGCTTTGATCACACTATCAAAGCGTTTATTCCAACTCCGAGAGGCTTGCACCAGTCCATAAATGGATCGCTGGAGCTTGCACACTTTGTTAGCTCCCTTTGGATCGACAAAACCTTCCGGTTGCATCATATACAACTCTTCTTCCAGAAATCCATTCAGGAATGCAGTTTTGACATCCATCTGCCAAATTTCATAATCATAAAATGCGGCAATTGCTAACATGATTCTGACAGACTTAAGCATCGCTACGGGTGAGAAGGTCTCATCGTAGTCAACCCCTTGAACTTGTCAAAAACCTTTTGCGACAAGTCGAGCTTTGTAAACAGTAACATTACCATCAGCGTCAGTCTTCTTCTTGAAGATCCATTTATTTTCAATTGCTTGCCGATCATCGGGCAAGTCAACCAAAGTCCATACTTTGTTCTCATACATGGATCCCATCTCAGATTTCATGGCTTCAAGCCATTTTTCGGAATCTGGGCTCACCATCGCTTCTTCATAGTTCGTAGGTTCATCATGATCTAACGGCATGATTTCCAGAACAGGATTATCGTACCACTCTGGTGCGGATCTCGCTCTGGTTGATCTACGAGGTTCAGTAGTATCTTGTCCTGAAGTTTCATGATCATCATCATTAGCTTCCTCACTAATTGGTATAGGTGTCGCAGAAACAGTTTTCTGTGATGTACTACTTTCCAATAAGGGAGCAGGTACAGTTACCTCGTCAAGTTCTACTTTCCTCCCACTCACTTCTTTCGAGAGAAACTCCTTCTCTAGAAAGGATCCATTCTTAGCAACAAATATCTTGCCTTCGGATCTGTGATAGAAGGTGTACCCAACAGTCTCCTTTGGGTATCCTATGAAGACATATTTCTCCGATTTGGGTTCGAGCTTATCAGGTTGAAGCCTTTTCACATAAGCATCGCAGCCCCAAACTTTAAGAAACGACAACTTTGGTTTCTTGCCAAACCACAGTTCATCAGGCGTTGTCTCAACGGATTTTGATGGTGCCCTATTTAACGTGAATGCGGCCGTCTCTAAAGCATAAACCCAAAACGATAGCGGTAAATCAGTAAGAGACATCATAGATCGCACCATATCTAGTAAAGTACGATTACGACGTTCGGACACACAATTACGCTGTGGTGTTCCGCGTGGCGTGAGTTGCGAAACTATTCCACAATTTTTCAACACCAAACTCGTAACTCAAATATTCTCCTCCACGATCAGATCGTAGAAACTTTATTTTCTTGTTACGATGATTTTCAACTTCACTCTGAAATTCTTTGAACTTTTCAAATGTTTCAGACTTATGTTTCATTAAGTAGATATACCCATATCTGCTTAAGTCATCTGTGAAGGTGAGAAAATAATGATATCCGCCACGAGCCTCAATATTCATCGGACCACATACATCTATATGTATGATCTCCAACAAATCTGTTGCTCTCTCCATAGTACCGGAGAACGGTGTTTTAGTCATCTTGCCCATGAGGCACGGTTCGCAAGTACCAAGTGATTCATAATCAAGTGGTTCCAAAAGTCCATCAGTATGGAGTTTCTTCATGCGCTTTATACCGATATGACCTAAACGGCAGTGCCACAAATAAGTTGCACTGTCATTATCAACTCTGCATCTTTTGGCTTCAACATTATGAATATGTGTGTTACTACTATCGATATTCATCAAAAATAGACCACTCCTCAAAGGTGCATGACCATAAAAGATATTACTCATATAAATAGAACAACCATTATTCTCTGATTTAAATGAATAACCGTCTCGCATCAAACAAGATCCAGATATAATGTTCATGCTCAACGCTGGCACCAAATAACAATTATTTAGGTCTAATATTAATCCCGAAGGTAGATGTAGAGGTAGCGTGCCGACCGCGATCACATCGACTTTGGAACCGTTTCCCACGCGCATCGTCACCTCGTCCTTCGCCAGTGTTCGCTTAATCCGTAGTCCCTGTTTCGAGTTGCAAATATTAGGAACAGAACTAGTATCAAATACCCAGGTGCTACTGCGAGCTCTAGTAAGGTACACATCAATAACATGTATATCACATATACCTTTATTCATCTTGCCATCCTTCTTATCCGCCAAATACTTGGGGTAGTTCCGCTTTCAGTGACCAGTCTGCTTGTAGTAGAAGCACTCAGTTTCAGGCTTAGGTCCAGACTTGGGTTTCTTCTCCTGCGCAGCAACTTGCTTGCCGTTCTTCTTGAAGTTCCCCTTCTTCTTCCCTTTGCCCTTTTTCTTGAAACTAGTGGTCTTATTAACCATCAACACTTGATGCTCCTTTTTGATTTCTACCTCCGCAGCTTTCAGCATTGCGAAGAGCTCGGGAATAGTCTTGTTCATCCCTTGCATATTATAGTTCATCAAGAAGCTCTTGTAGCTTGGTGGCAGTGATTGGAGAATTCTGTCAATGACGCAATCATCTAGAAGATTAACTCCCATCTGAATCAAGTGATTATTATACCCAGATATTTTGAGTATATGCTCACTGACAGAACTGTTCTCCTCCATCTTGCAGCTATAGAACTTATTGGAGACTTCATATCTTTCAATCCGGGCATTTCCTTGAAATATTAACTTCAACTCCTGGAACATCTCATATGCTCCATGATGTTCAAAACGTCGTTGAAGTCCCGATTCTAAGCCGTAAAGCATGGCACACTGAACTATCGAGTAGTCATCAGCTTTGCTCTGCCAGACGTTCATAACATCTTGTGTTGCTCCAGCAGCAGGCCTGGCACCCAGCGGTGCTTCCAGGACGTAATTCTTCTGAGCAGCAATGAGGATAATCCTCAAGTTACGGACCCAGTCCGTGTAATTGCTACCATCATCTTTCAACTTTGCTTTCTCAAGGAACGCATTAAAATTCAACGGAACAACAGCACAAGCCATCTATCTACAATCAAACATAAACAAGCAAGATACTATCAGATACTAAGTTCATGATAAGTTTAAGTTCAATTAATCAAATTACTTAAGAACTCCCACTTAGATAGACATCCCTCTAATCCTCTAAGTGATCACATGATCCAAATCAACTAAACCATAACCGATCATCACGTGAGATGGAGTAGTTTTCAATGGTGAACATCGTTATGTTGATCATATCTACTATATGATTCACGCTCGACCTTTCGGCCTCTGTGTTCCGAGGCCATATCTGCATATGCTAGGCTCGTCAAGTTTAACATGAGTATTCTGCGTGTGCAAAAACTGGCTTGCGCCCGTTGTAGATGGACGTAGAGCTTATCACACCCGATCATCACGTGGTGTCTGGGCACGACGAACTTTGGCAACGGTGCATACTCAGGGAGAACACTTCTTGATAATTTAGTGAGAGATCATCTTATAATGCTACCGTCAATCAAAGCAAGATAAGATGCATAAAAAGATAAACATCACATGCAATCAATATAAGTGATATGATATGGCCATCATCATCTTGTGCTTGTGATCTCCATCTCCGAAGCATCGTCATGATCACCATCGTCACCGGCGCGACACCTTGATCTCCATCGTAGCATCGTTGTCGTCTCGCCAATCTTATGCTTCCACGACTATCGCTACCGCTTAGTGATAAAGTAAAGCACTACATCGCGATTGCATTGCATACAATAAAGCGACAACCATATGGCTCCTGCCAGTTGCCGATAACTCGGTTACAAAACATAATCATCTCATACAATTAAATTCAGCATCATGCCTTGACCATATCACATCACAACATGCCCTGCAAAAACAAGTTAGACGCCTCTACTTTGTTGTTGCAAGTTTTACGTGGCTGCTACGGGCTTAAGCAAGAACCAATCTCACCTACGCATCAAAACCACAACGATAGTTTGTCAAATAGACTCCGTTTTAACCTTTGCAAGGACCGGGCGTAGCCACACTTGGTTCAACTAAAGTTGGAGAGACAGTTGCCCGCAAGCCACCTATGTGCAAAGCACGTCGGGGGAACCGGTCTCGCGTAAGCGTACGCGTAATGTTGGTTCGGGTCGTCTCGTCCAACAATACCGCCGAACCAAAGTATGACATGCTGGTAGGCAGTATGACTTATATCGCCCACAACTCACTTGTGTTCTACTCATGCAAATAACATCAAACCATAAAACCAGGCTCGGATGCCACTGTTGGGGAACGTAGTAATTTCAAAAAATTTCCTACGCACACGCAAGATCATGGTGATGCATAGCAACGAGAGGGAAGAGTGTTGTCTACGTACCCACGCAGACCGACTGCGGAAGCGTTGACGCAACGTAGAGGAAGTAGTCATACGTCTTCCCGATCCGACCGATCCAAGCACCGTTACTCCGGCACCTCCGAGTTCTTAGCACACATACAGCTCAATGACAATCCCCGGGCTCCGATCCAGCAAAGCGTCGGGGAAGAGTTCCGTTAGCACTACGGCGTGGTGACAATCTTGATGTTCTACCGTCGCAGGGCTTCGCCTAAGCACCGCTACAATATGATCGAGGTGGAATATGGTGGCAGGGGGCACCGCACACGGCTAAGGAACGATCTCAAGGATCAACTTGTGTGTCTAGAGGTGCCCTCCTGCCACCGTATATAAAGGAGCCAAGGGGAAGGGGGCGGCCGGCCAGGAGGAGGGCGCAGGAGGAGTCCTACTCCTACCGGGAGTAGGACCCCCCCCCCCCCCAATCCTAGTTGGAATAGGATTCCCCGAGGGGGAAGAGAGAGAGGGGGGCCGGCCACCTCTCCTTGTCCTAATAGGACTAGGGGAGGGGGGAGGCGCGCAGCCCACCTTGGGCTGCCCCTTTCTCCTTTCCACTAAAGCCCACTAAGGCCCATATGGCTCCCGGGGGGTTCCGGTAACCTCCCGGTACTCCGGTAAAATCCCGATTTCACCCGGAACACTTCCGATATCCAAACATAGGCTTCCAATATATCAATATTTATGTCTCGACCATTTCGAGACTCCTCGTCATGTCCGTGATCACATCCGGGACTCCAAACTAACTTCGGTACATCAAAAATGCATAAACTCATAATAACTGTCATCGTAACGTTAAGCATGCGGACCCTATGGTTCGAGAATAATGCAGACATGACTGAGACACATCTCCGGTCAATAACCAATAGCGGGACCTGGATGCCCATATTGGCTCCTACATATTCTACGAAGATCTTTATCGGTCAGACCGCACAACAACATACGTTGTTCCCTTTGTCATCGGTATGTTACTTGCCCGAGATTCGATCGTCGGTATCCAATACGTAGTTCAATCTCGTTACCGGCAAGTCTCTTTACTCGTTCTGTAATACATCATCTCTCAATTAACTCATTGGCTGCAATGCTTACAAGGCTTATGTGATGTGCATTACCGAGAGGGCCTAGAGATACCTCTCCGACAATCGGAGTGACAAATCCTAATCTCGAAATACGCCAACCCAACATCTACCATTGGAGACACCTGTAGAGCTCCTTTATAATCACCCAGTTATGTTGTGACGTTTGGTAGCACACAAAGTGTTCCTCCGGCAAACGGGAGTTGCATAATCTCATAGTCATAGGAACATGTATAAGTCATGAAGAAAGCAATAGCAACATCCTAAACGATCGGGTGCTAAGCTAATGGAATGGGTCATGTCAATCAGATCATTCAACTAATGATGTGACCTCGTTAATCAAATAACAACTCTTTGTTCATGGTTAGGAAACATAATCATCTTTGATTAACGAGCTAGTTAAGTAGAGGCATACTAGTGACACTCTGTTTGTCTATGTATTCACACATGTATTATGTTTCTGGTTAATACAATTCTAGCATGAATAATAAACATTTATCATGATATAAGGAAATAAATAATAACTTTATTATTGCCTCTAGGGCATATTTCCTTCAATAACACCTTAAGACACAAAATCAACCAAAACCCTAATGTCACCTAGATACTCCAATGTCACCTCAAGTATCTGTGGGCATGATTATACGATATGCATCACACAATCTCAGATTCATCTATTCAACCAACACATAGGACCTCAAAGAGTGCCCCAAAGTTCCTATCGGAGAATCACGACGAAAACGTGTGCCAACCCCTATGCATAGGTTCATGGGCGGAACCCGCAAGTTGATCACCAAAACATACATCAAGTGAATCACGTGGTATCCCATTGTCACCACAGATACGCACGGCAAGACATACATCAAGTGTTCTCAAATCTTTAAAGACTCAATCCAATAAGATTACTTCAAAGGGGAAACTCAATTCATTACAAGAGAGAAGATGGGGAGGAGAAACATAAGATCCAACTATAATAGCAAAGCTCGTGATACATCAAGATCGTATCACCTCAAGAACACGAGAGAGAGAGAGAGAGAGAGATAAAACACATAGCTACTGGTACATACCCTCAGCCCCGAGGGAGAACTACTCCCTCCTCGTCATGGAGAGCACCGGGATGATGAAGATGGCCACCGGAGAAGGATTCCCCCCTCCGGCAGGGTGCTGGAACGGGTCTAGATTGGTTTTCGGTGGCTACGGAGGCTTCTGGCGGAGGAACTCCTGATCTATTCTGCTCTCCGATGTTTTTAGGGTATATGGAGATATATAGGCGGAAGAAGTACGTCAGGGGGCCACGAGGGGCCCACGAGGGTGGAGGGCGCGCCCAGGGGGGTGGGCGCGCCCCCTGCCTCGTGGCCTCCTTGCAGATCCCCTGACGTGCACTCCAAGTCTTCTGGGCTTCTTTCCTTCCAAAAATGAGTTTCGTGAAGTTTCAGGTCAATTGGACTCCGTTTGATTTTCCTTTTCTTCGAAATCCTAAAATAGGGTAAAAACAGAAACTGGCACTGGGTTCTGGGTTAATAGGTTAGTCCCAAAAATGATATAAAAGTGTATAATAAAGCCCATAAATATTCAAGACAGTACATAATATAGCATGAAGCAATCAAAAATTATAGATACGTTGAAGACATATCAAACACCTATTGGAAAAACTGAGAACAATGAGCATCTACAGGAGAGATGTGGAAATCTGTTGTGAGTTTGCAAAGATAGGCTGTTTTTGGGGTGCAGATGCAAATGTACCAAGGGACACCTGTAAATGATAAGTGAGTTGATCATGTCCCTTGCAAGTAGATTGAACATACCACACAATTTAAGAGCAGTGTATCATGTGATGAGCGGTATCACTGAATATTTTCCCTCGGAAATTGCTTAGGAGGTAAATAGACGAACGGGTATCAACGAAATAATTATGGATCCCTTCATATTAATAATCTCACCTCCCCCCTCCTAAATTTAACGGAGGTGGCCCCCTCCTCCCCTTTAGGCTTTGTTTGGTTTCACGCGATCCCTCGAGGATCCTCGTCAAAAACCAGGGTGTCCAGCCCACAGGGCAAGTCGGCCCGTGTAAGACCACCAGAGCATTTGGTTGCCCACTGGAATTCTGCATCACGATCCACGTTGTTTTCACGGAAAGGTTTTCCATGTCTCGAGGGGTTGGGGAGGAAAGCCTCGGCTCGCCCACCCTCACCACGCAACGCCTGCTGATTTCTCCGCCTAGTGACATGTTGCTTCCTACGCCTTCCTCCAGCGACAACCCTCTGTTGTGGCCGTCATCCTCCCCGTTCTCCCAAGATTCGATCAGCCTCAGATCTCATGTCCCGTCCAGCAACGATGAACGTCTTCCTACTCCTTCGACCAAGGTAGCCTCTCCTCCTCCCTCCTTCCCTGTGTCCAAATAGCAACATAGCATTTTCCATGGTTTTACAAGGATCTCACGGAAGCAGGGAGATCCCCACTTGGGGGTTTATTGCCCAGCCTTTTCCATCCACAACAACCAAATGAGCCTTTAATCTCCATTAGAAACTGTCACATACCAAGGCCGCGATTGGATTGAGTGTAATTTAATACAGGTGTATAATTTTACAAGTGTATCTTACCAGATTTTCGGCCGGAAACAATAAGACGTCTAGGGGCGTGTATCCTTTACCTTTACTGATGTATCTAAAGAAAACACGATAATTCAAGCGCGGCCTAAATTGCGTAGAAACCGTAAAATGGGATCTGTTGCTGTAGCATTACTTGGAGGAAATCCCTTGAGACCTTGTTCTTGTTTCACTCTTTTTTTTAATCAAATAAAATATGATTTGGCAGTTCTCGTGCTAACAAAAAAAAAACAGTTTTGACTAGTGGTATTTTGCTACTCCCCCGTCGTATTCTGCTCGCTCCCACGGTCCCACCGAAACCCCCTCCCCCAGAAAAATTCCCCAAATTTGTCCGGCCAAAATCATGGACGGAGATCGACGGACGCCGGCGGCCGCGGCCGCGGCCGCATCGGCGGCATCGGTCCTTGACGACGACAACCTCCTCCGCGAGATCCTCCTCTGCGTCGCCTTCCCCACCAGCCTCGTCAACGCCGCCCTCGTCTGCAAGCGGTGGCTCCTCCACGCCTCCAGCCCGGCCTTCCTCCGCCGCTTCCGCGAGCGCAACCCGCCCCGCCTCCTCGGCGCCTGCGTCGGCTACCCCGGCAGGTATCGTTTTGTGCCTCTCCCGCGGCAGCCCCCGGAGCTCGCCGCCCCCATACGCCGCGCGACCTCCTGCTGCGACGCCGCCTTCGCCCGCAGATGCCCGCGAATCAAGCACTGCCGGAGCGGCCGCCTCATCATCGAGGTCTTCCGCGACGGCAGCTTCAATCACCCCCTTGTGGTGCCGGTTCTCGCCGGGGAGTCTTCAACCGTCCTCCCACCAACCCTGCTGTCCCACGCCCACCGTAACTACTGGGAGAGGCGCACTCAATTCACTGAGATGTTCCTACCCGAGGATGGGGGCCGCGACGGCATCACCTTGGTGAATCTGTGGAAGGACCGGCAAAAAGTGTATGCGGAGGTGTGCATCCTCAGATCTGGCCGATGGTGCGTCCCTGACATGGAGTCAGAGATAGAGCCCCCAGATGGCACAGTCTTCCTTGAAATGCTACCACCCGTCCATGGCAAAGTCTTCATGGTGACCAACTCTGGGCACACCGTGGGTCTAGATTTGGCCGCGGGGAGCCTTTTCACCCTTGAGCTACCAGCTGGAGTGCGGAGCAACTATATGCTCTCATGTGCAGAGGATTCAGGGATCTATCTTGTCAGCGCAGACGGGTTTCAGCTCAGTGTGTGGCTCCATCGGATGTCGGGCGATGACAATGGTGCAGGCTGGCTGCTGCTGGACACATTTTGTGTCCGTGAGGGTCAGGCATGCACACCCCGTGCAGAGGACAGTTGGGTTCCTCCTCGCAATGTTTGTCTTGATGTTGTTGCGGTCGGGGACAATGCCGACTTTGTGTTCTTGGATCATCCAGCAAGTGGCACCCTCTTTTATGTTCATCTGAGGAGCAGGGTGGTTGAGAAGGTCTGCCAGAGGGGGGCAGATGAATGTGGATATAAACGTGTGGATGCTGGTCACGTACGTGTATCTCCTGTTATGATGATCTGGCCGCCTATCTTCCCAGCGCAGAACGTGGGTCATGAGGAATGACCCCCCTGTGGTTGATCGTTGTACTATCTAAACTGAGTATGAGTTCTGTAATATAGAGGTATGTACTTTGAGTTATTTCTCTTCCTAGAACAGCAGATACTGCAGTCATGTAAGTTGGGTCTTAAGAACCTATGTTCATTTCAGTAATTTGTATATTGCAATATATCCTGCAAGACTGCACTGATCTTCTAAGCTGACAGTAGTTTGTATAAGATATTCCATATATGAGGACTTTCTGGTAATGATTGGTTGCGTAGAAGAACTTTAAATGGTGGCCAAATAAAAACGACAAGCAGCAACTGGAAGAGAAATAACTGAAAATACAGCTCTTTTCAAGGAAGTTTCTTTTGTGTTCTCGGCAACGGTGGCTTAGACGGTAAGACAAGGTATGAATGTGCTGTGATGTCCATTTTTATTCACATTAAAACTGACTTCTGTTTCCATTTTTTTTATGTCTACAAAGCTATAATCCACTCACCATCACTAGTTCACTGCTATGATAGATGCCATTGAATGAAGTTTTATCCCAATGTCATGCAGAAAAAAAAGTGATTTGTGTTGTCCACAAACTCCACAACAATGGTATTCCTTGTTACACACGCACAAATGGCAAAAACAGTAAATTAGAGTGCATCCAATCCTAGCTTGTCAGGAACCTGCTGAATCAATAACTAAAGCATTGATTTGATTAATACCACCATCCATTTTTCTATGTATGGTACTACTAACTAAAGTTCAGCCTAACTGAAGCATCATTACAAGAAATATGAAAGATCAGCCAGGGTCCTGACCATAGCTAACTGTATGATTTTGCCTCCTCCCAAAAGCAAAGATTACAGGAGGTGCTAGAGTTCATTAGATGGAGTTTCATCCCAAATTCGCAATGGCATCCAGAAAAGGAAAATGTGAGGCATCATGTCCACAACTCCACACAATTGGTATTCCTTCTCACGCACAAATGGCAAAAAGCAAGGAATTAGAGTTTATCTAAACCTACCTTATCTGGAACCTGATGAATCATCAGCTGAAGCATTGATTCAGTTGATACCACCAAAGTTCAGTCTATCTCAAATCTTGATTCTTCCCACCATTTTTCTATGTACGATACTAACAACGCAAGTTCAGTCTGTCTCGAATCTTGATTCTTCTTCATCTTTGCTTATTCGAGACACTATTAAAAAAACATCAAAGATCAGCCACTGCCCTGGCCATAGCTAACTCTATGATTTTGGCCCCTCCCAAAAGGTGGTAGCTAGAACTAAGTTTTCTTGCCATGTCTCGTTTGGTACAATGACAAAATCACCATAGGAACAGTGCCGTTTATATAACGAAACTCCATTAAAGAAAAAGGTACATGCTGAACTCAAGATTTTCTCGTTTGGTCTTTACAATCTTCAGTGATTGGTTGGTTGCTTAACTAAAACCTGGTCTAGAAAGGATAAAAGAACAGTCAAACAGTCAAGGAATTTCAAACAGTCAAACCGAGATCTCTCCCTTTATGATGATCTGGCCGCCTGTGTTCCAGGCACGGAATGTAGGGCATGATCAAGAGGAATGATCCTCTCTGTGTTTGATCTTTGTAATATCATCACTGCGTATGACTTCTGTAATAGGAAGGCATGTTGCTGATGAGGTAATGGAAATTGATGAGAGAAAAAATTATCTGGATGGGTTTGATTGCATCTCCTCTGACTAATGTATGTTGTTTCACTCTGTTTAATTCCACTCCCTAGTTTGAAACGTGTTTTGCATGCATCGAATTTGTCATGACTGTCGAACAATGTGTTTTTCCTGGTTCGCGGTATAGTTCAGGGATGGTATTATTCGGTTTTTCCTTTTTTTATTTTTCTTTTGCTTTTTAAAATGCGTGTTTTTTAAGAATATCGTGTTTTGTAAAATTGATGAACTTTTTTTAAAAATGATTTTTTCAGATTTGATGACCTTTTTTCAAATTCGATGATATTTTCCAAAATGGATGAACTTTTTTCAGATTACATGAACGTTTTTCAAATTCAATGTTTTTTTCAGATTACATGAACTTTCAAATTCGATGAACTTTTTCTTCAAGATCGATGATTTTTTTTCAAATTTGATGAAGTTTTTTTAGTCCGGTGAACTTTTTTCAAAATTGATGAACTTTTCCAATATTGGTTAACTTTTTTTAAATTCAATGAACTTTTTTTCAATTTGATGAAAGGTTTTCAATTTTGATGAACTTTTTTTCAAAATTGATGAACTTTTTCCCAAATTTATGAACTTTTTTTCTAAAACATATGAACACTTTTGAATCCATGTTTTGATTTTCAGCATCCAAATTTGTTACCTACATTTATTCTTTACTTCGGAAAATAAAGTTATATCCCAGAAATATTATTTCAGTTCTTTCATTTACAAAGACCATTTTCTACAAAACCGTGCTTCCAAAAGAAATTTTTGGAATAGAATCAATCAATCCAATAGCTGACACTAGTTAGCAAAAGAGTTCTCCAAAAAGAAAACAGCGAACCAACCAGTTACTCGCTAAGGAGCCACACATGACGTCCTAAAGAAAGGCGGATTAAGGAGGCACACATGGCGTCCTAAAGAAAGGCCTATAACGAGCGAGCTTCTCGCTAACCTTCAGGCACGCGAAAGAAACAGCGAACGAACCAGCGGTGATGGGCCGAATGAAATCAGCCCACAGAAGATCGCTGTAGGCGCCACGTCTCCCAACGCGGGGAGAGCAACTAGTTAACGAGTGCTCCTTTGGAAGCCTCGCAATGATCAGCGTCACTTGGCGCGCTTTCAGTCATTCGTCACGTATCGCGCTTTGGGCGCTCCCTTTGGATTTTGTTTTTTTTTTCTAATATTTCCGCACGCATTTCGGCTTTTTAACAGTCTTTTTTTGTTTTTTCGACGTTTTGGATTTCCGCCTGTCCTCCTTAGCTCTTCGATCAAATTTTATTTTCAAAAAAGCGTGAAAAAACGCATTTTTTTCTCTTTTTTCTTTAGCGGGAGTCACGGTCCGTGCCTCTCGGAAACAAAAAAACGTGTTTTTTTTCACGAGAGTCACGGTTTTGCTTTCGCGGGAGGCAAGGTTGTGCTTTAGCGATAATCACGGCCGTGTCTCTCGGAAACGAAAAAAATGCATTTTCTGTTTTTTTTCTTTTGGGAGAGTCATGGTTTTGCTTCAGCGAGAGGCATGATTGTGCTTTCACGAGAGTCACAACCGTTCCTTCAGGAAACGGAAAAAACACATTTTTTTCTTTTCTTTCGCGAGAGTCACGTTTTGCTTCTGTGAGAGGCACGGTTGTTCTCTCGCGAGAGTCACGGCCGTGCCTCCTCGGAAACGGAAAAATATGTGTTTTCTCTCTTTTTTTTCTTCTGCAAGAGTCACGGTTTTGCTTTCGCGAGAGGCATGGTTATGATTTCGTGAGAGGCATGGGCGTGCCTCTTTCGAAAAGGGAAAAAACCCGTGCTCACGGTTCGGTTTTTCATTCGATTATTTTCGTGAAAAAAAGTTCATCAAAACCTATCAACATCGGACCTAGTTTTGACGATCTCGACATGAGGAATCCAACGGTGAAAATGGTTCGAGATTTGGATGCACGGTTTAAAAGGTAAAACGTTTTGAATAAGCGGATCTACGAAAAAGAGAAAAACTCAAAGGTTACGACAAGTGGCACATATGCAACGTGCCACTTGACGCAATCTGGGGAGGTTGGGGTGATCTTTATAACGAGTACTCCTCAACTAGTGATTTCGCCCAACTAACACCTACATCATTCAATAGAAGCTCCCATTTAAAGGACCCACGCTTTCATTAGCTAGGGGTGCCCCTAGCACGAACCCAATTTTCATAACATGTATAATAAAATTGTCATCAAGTTGAAAAAATGGATCCATACTAGTTATGTAAACTTAAAAATGCCAGAATTTAAGAAAACATAGAAGAAACCTTGGCAAAAAAAGTTTCAACATAAGGATATCCATGTTTATATAAACAATTTTTCCATGGTCCAAAGCAATTAGTTTGCCATGGTTTAAATTCATAAAGTTTGCCATGTTCCAAACATATAAAATTTGCCATGATTTGAAGTAGGGATTTGCCATGATCCAAATAATGATTTTTTCCATGGTTTGATTTTTTATTTTTATTTGCATTCGATAAAAAATCAATTTGCCATGTTGAAAAATAAAAAAGTTCCATGATCCGAGGTATGGATTTTCCATTGTCCAAAAAAATGTTATTGGTTAAAAAGGCAAATTTGTGATGGTCTAACCTACATCTTTTCCATAGGCAAACAGTAACTTTTTCACATTTGAAAATATGAATATGCCTCCGCCTCCCCCCGCCTCCCCTAGCCGCGCGCATCACGGTTGGATCTACAAAACCATTTGGGAACCGACGGGAGTCACTGGTGCTACCGCCGCATGCCCTCGTTGTGCCTGGGTGGCGTCGTTGTGAGTTGGTGGGTGGGGACGAGAAGAAGACAAGGTGAGGGGAATAAACGAGTGGGCGACCGAGTGAGGGGAAGATGCGAAGGATTCTGAAATGTCGCTGACAACGAGGCACAAAAATTTACTCCGTGGTTTATATTAATAATTCAACGATAGGAAGCACGTTAATGACGAGATTTTAAAATTTTGACGTCAGATTTTTATGGATTCCATTATTTGATGATTTTAATAAGTTTAAAACATAATAATTTTGTGTAGAAACGAAGGAAGGAAAAGGAAGGAAACGATCGATTCAGCTGGCCTATCCATTCTGCTCCTCTCCCACCGAAACCCTCCCCTCCGGAAAATCCCCCAAACTTTGGTTGGCCAAAATCATGGACGGAGATCGACGGACGCCGGCGGCCGCGCCCGCATCGGTGCTTGACGACGACGACCTCCTCCGCGAGATCCTCCTCCGCCTCGGCTTCCCCACCTGCCTCGTCCACGCGGCCCTCGTCTCCAAGCGGTGGCTCCACCACGCCTCCGACCCGGCCTTCCTCCGCCGCTTCCGCGACCGCAACCCGCCCCGCCTCCTCGGGATCTGCCTCTGCTTCTCCGGCCGGTACCGGTTCGTGCCGTTCCCGCCGCAGCCCCCGGAGCTCGCCGCTCCCATTCGCCGGGCGACCTCCTCCTGCGCCGCCGCCTTCGCCCGCAGAATCCTGCCAATCAAGCACTGCCGGAACGGCCGCCTCATCATAGAGTTCTTCGACGACGACAGATGCGATTACTCCCTCGCTCCGCTGCTCGCCGGGGAGCCCGCAGCCGTCCTCCCGACGACCCCGCTACCCCACCTTGACTGGGACACCACTCAAGGTAGATTGGTTGAGATGTTCCTGCCCGAGGATGGGGGCCGCAACGGCATCACCTTGCTGTATCTCTGGGCGGTCCGGCGAAAAGTCTACGCCGAGTTGTACGTTCTGGGATCCGGCGGATGGGGCGTCCCAGCCACCGCAATGACAGAGATAGAGCTCTCGTTTGACACAGAATTCCTTGAAATTCTACCACCCATCCATGGCAAGGTCTTCGTGCTCACCGACTCTGGGTATGCCCTGGGTTTAGATTTGGCAGCGGCGAGCTTCTTCACCCTTGAGCTCCCAGTTGGAGTGCGCCACAATTACAAGCTCTCATGTGCGGAGGATTCCGGGCTCTATCTTGTCAGTGCAGATGGGTTTCAGCTCAGTGTGTGGCTCCATCCGATGTCGGGCGACGGCAATGGTGCTGGCTGGCTGCTGGTGGACACATTTTGTGTCCGTGAGGCTGAGGCTTGTGCACGTCTTGTAAGGGACCGTTGGATCCCTCCCGGTAATTACCTTGATGTTGCTGCGGTCGGGGACAATGCCGACTTTGTGTTCTTGGATCATACAGCAAGTGGCACTCTCTTTTATGTTCATCTGAGGAGCAGGGTAGTTGAGAAAGTCCATAAGAGGGTGCCAGAAAAATGTTATGTACCTCACCAAATGGCTCTCTCTCCCATTGTGATGATCTGGCCGCCTGTTTTCCCTGCACGAGAGGTAGGACATGATCAAGAGGAATGACCCCCTGTGTTTGATCTTTGTAATATCTTCACCGGGTATGACTTCTGTAATAGAGAGGTATGTTTCTGACTGTGGTAATGGAAATTGATGAAAAATCAAAATTATGCTGATGGGCTTGGTTGCATCTCGTCTGACTAATGTAATGTATGCTATTTCACCGTGATGTTCCTCTCCTTAGTTTGGAATGTGTTTGCAATGTGTTGAAACAATGTGTGCAAGTCTATCTGCTATTTACCCAGAACTAAAATATAGTAGACTCTTTAAATGTAATGGTTACCAATGTGATTAACAGATACAAAGATTAGTCGATTCAAATGTGTAGAGTTTGTGTCACCAGCTCATAGTCGTAATCTTGTAGGTTGGATCATAAGAACCTTTTTTCATCTCAATAAATAAAAACTAAGAGTAGTGCATTGCAAGAGACCAAGCTGAACTGCATTGAATCTTCTAAACTTGATTGCAGTGTATATAACATATTTGTTGTGTGAAGAGTCGGTAACTAAGATTTTTCTGGTAATGATCAGTAGTGCAGAAAAACTTTGAAAGATGACCATGTAAAAATGACAAGCATCAACTGGAAGAGAAATACCTGAAAGTACAACTCGTGGCAAGCTTCGTTTCTGTTACGGACAGGGATGGCTCAAACGATAAGATAAGTTACGCATGTGTTGTGCTGTACATTATTATTTGCATTAAACCTGACTTCTGTTTTCCAATTTTTATGTCCACAAAGCTATAATCCACCCATCATCACTAGTTCACTACTATTAGTTCTAAGGAAAAATTTGATAGACTTCATTAGATGAAGTTTTCTCCCAATGGCGCCCATAAAAAATGGGATGGATATCTCTCCCATTATGATGATCTGGCTGCCTATCTTCCTGGCACGGAACATAGGGCATTATCAAGAGGAATGACCCCCCTGTGTTTGATCTTTGTAATATCTTCACTGGGTACAACTTCTGTAATAGAATGTATTCTATTTCACTGTGTTTAATTGCTCTCTTTGGTTTGAAACGTGTTTGTGCATAGAATTTGTCATGGCTGTTGAAACAATGTATGCAGCTCTATGCTATTTGCACAATACAAGATATAGTAGATTCTTGCATTTACTGGTTGCCAACTTGATTAACAGATACTGAGCTTAGCAATGCAAATGTGTAGAGTTTATGTCAGACTCACAACCATATAACACTGGGTGTTGCAGTCATGTAAGATTGATCTTAATAACCTCTGTCATTTATGTTAAAAGGAAATTGAAGTCTACAGAAGTGTATTGTTAGATATCCACCCGAACTGCACTGAATCTTCCAAGATTGACCACAGCGTGTATAAGATATTGCCGAAATGAAGACGTACGGTAATGAAGATTTTATCATAGTGATCAGTAGTGTAAAAACAAAACCTTGGAAGACAAGCAAGTAGAAATGAGGAGCAGCAACTGGAACAGAAATGACTGAAAGTACAACTTTTGGCAAGGAAGCTTCATTTGTGTTCTGGAAGGTGAGCATGTTGAATGTTAGTTGTGATATCCATCTGCCACATTAGAACTTGTTTATTTCTCCGATTTCTTTTTCCAATCCATCCATCATCACTAGTTCACTACTAGAAGTTATAGGCGAGATCGTTAGGTGTGATCTGGAGCTAGTTCTCTACTTAATTTTGTGCTATCCATTAGACAAAGGGGTTTTAGGTGTGATGCATGATTTCGACATCTCCACACTATTGATATTCCTTCTCACGCACAAATGGGAAAAACAGGCTATTAGAGTGTATCTAAACCTAGCTTATCAGGAACCTCTGGAATCATCAGCTGAAGCATTGATTCAATTGATGCAACCAAAGTTCAGCCTATCTTGAATCTTTTGATTCTTCACACCATTTTTCTATGTATGATTCTAACAACAAAAGTCCAACCTGTTCCGAATCTTGATTCTTCTTCATCTTACTTATTCGAGACACTATTCAAAAATATCAAGGATCAGCCACTCTCCTGGTCATAGCAAACTGTAATTGGCCCCTACCAAAAGAAAAGATAAAAAAAGTGTTAGCTAGAATAGAACCTTTAGACAGAGAACAAATATTCTTCCTGATTAGCCACATCTCATAGCGATTCCCTTGCACCTCAATTAAGCATGCAATCCTGCGCCGACCACTCCCGCCTCTTTACCGGATGCAGCTAGTCATCTACAAATAAGCATCATTTCATCGGCGGCAGGCTTGTCGGCACCACCGACCAGGTCATGACGCTGCACGTCGGCGGCCAGCTCATGCCGCTGCTCCGCCAGGCTGGCGCCCTCTGGCTCTGAAGATCTATGACAGCAGTGGCTGATGCGTGTGTGCAGTTATGTGTGATCGCAGCCTCGAAGTTGAGCTAAGCTAGTGATCATGTAGCGCATCTAGTGCATCTACATAATTTTGGAAAGGTCATTATCAAACATATTAACAGTCATGATTTTTCAGTTTGACCTCTTGTTGTCATATGACAGATGCAATGGATGCTTTGTGATGAGCATCCTGAGCAATACTAAAGGAGCTTATGCTTATCTTATCTTGTCGTTGCTTAATTTAGCCTACTGTTGTGCTAAGACCTTGAGAGAATCCACGGTATATATAATGCTCCTCAGTAAATGGAGAATATAGTGTCATATCGTACATGTTCTTCTTGGAGCTATATAATGGTAGTAGATAATAGGAGGTAGATGCACTAATTCAGGGAGGTTAGTATGTTGAGGTAGATGCACTGGTCCAGTGAGCTCGGTATGGTACGAGCCAAAAAGAAGGATCTACCTAGGCTGCATTTGGCTTATGGAATTGCAGCTTGTTTGGCCAAAAAATGTTTTTCTACTCTTAGCCTTAGGTGAATGCTGTCGATGGCGGGAGGTAGGGCACTCCATGGGCCAGGGTGTCCTCCATTTCGCTTTTCAAACCCCATGGAAACTCCGAATACATGCGTCATCCTAAGTACAGGCACATCGATTTACTATTATTTGTGTAACCCCTTATTTTGTATACTTTTGTTGCTAATTTCCGTCGCAGATTAACAAATTAGTACTGTAGATTGCAATGCCATTCAGTAACCTTAAACTGAGTGGGTTTAGATAGTAGTTGATATAAAGGTCTAAAAGATATGGTAGGTCAAGATTAACCTTCTAATTCTATACGTTCTTTTCGGCAATCTCATACCTATCACGGAGAAATTAAGAGATATGTCAAGGCTTCTGTAACAAAGTGAAAAGGCGTTTTTCACTATCAAGTTTGCGCACTAGCTAGTTTGACTGTGTAATGTAATCCTGGTATCCATGCATAAGATTGGCGGTCTTTTTTGGGAAGTTTTTACCCGTATTTGTTGAAAGCATATCCCTCATGACATAGCTTATCATCACATCCTGAATAGGAAGGTATGTTGCTGATGAGGTAATGAAAATTGATGAGAAATCAAAATTAACTGGGTGGGTTTGATTGGACCTCCTCTGATTAATGTATGTTGCTGACGAGGTAATGGAAATTGATGAGAAATCAAAATTATCTGTATGGGTTTGATTGGATCTCCTCTGATTGATGTATGTTATTTCACTGTGTTTAATTCCTCTCCTTGGTTTGAAACATGTTTGCATGCATAGAATTTGTAATGCCTGTCAAAATAATGTGTGCAACTGTATCTGCTATTTGCCTTGCCCAATATTCAAAATATAGTAGACTCTTGCATGTACTGGCTACCAACTTGATTAGCAGATACTGAGCTCAGCAATGCAAATGTGTAGAGTTCATGTCACAGACTCACATCCGTAGAACACTAGGTGTTGTAGTCATTTATTTAAGATTGATGTTAATAACCTTTGTCATTTCATTAAAAGAATGTTAAGTTTGCAGAAGTGTATTTGGAGATATCCATCAGAACTATACTGAATCTTCTAAGCTTGACTGCAGTGTGTATAGACTTGGCAGTAATGAAGAATTTTTTTTTAGCCAAAACAGGAGCTCTGCTTTTGCGTTGAAGATAAGGAATTTATCGTAGTGTAATAGAAATGAGGAGCAGCAACTGGAACAGAAATGACCGAAAGTACAACTTGTGGCAACGGAGCTTCATTTGTGTTCTGGAAGGGATGGCTCAGACGATACAACAAAGGTGAGCATGTTGAATGTTAGTTGTGATATCCATCTTCCACATTAAAACTTATTTATTTTTTCCAAGAAACTTTGCCCAATCCGTCCACCATCACTATTTCACAAGTAGTTCTAGCTAGGAGAGATCGTTACGTGTGATCTGGAACTAGTTCTCTACTTAATTTTCTGGTATTCCTTCTCACGCACAAATGGCAAAAAACAAGGAATTAGAGTGTATCTATCCTAGCTTATCAGGAACCTGTTGAATCATCAGCTGAAGCATTGATTCAATTGATATCACCAAAGTTTAGCCTCTCTTGAATCTTGATTCTCCACACATTTTTTTCTATATATGATACTAACAACAAAAGTTCAGTCTGTCTTGAATCTTGATTCTTCTTTAAAAATATCAAAGATCAGCCACTCTCCTGGACATAGCTAACTGTATGATTTTGGCCCCTCCCAATTCCCAAAAGCAAAGATTAGAAAAGGTGGTGGCTAGAATAGAACCTTTAGACAGAGAACATATATTCTACCCGATTAGCCACATCTCATAGCGATTCCCTTGCACCTCAGTTAAGCGTGCAATCCTGCGCCGACCACTCCATCCTCTTTACCCGCCGCGGTCATCTATAAATAAGCACCGTTGGGTCATCTCCATCATCCAACTCCAAGAACACAACAGCCTAGAGCAAGCTCAAGTGAAGTGAGCTGATCAGATCGACCAATCACAAATCCCCAAGAACAGCCTACTAGCTACCCACCAATTCGCTCGATCAGCAATGGCAGACAGAGTGACGAAGCTGGCGTCGCAGCGGGCGGTGGTGATCTTTGGGGCGAGCAACTGCTTCATGTGCCACACGGTGAAGACGCTCTTCACAGAGCTGGGCGTGAGCTGGACGGTGCACGAGCTGGACAAGGACCCCCGCGGGAAGGACGTCGAGAGGGCGCTCGTCGGCATGGTCGGACGGAGCCCGCCCGTGCCAGCCGTCTTCATCGGCGGCAGGCTTGTCGGCACCACCGACCAGGTCATGACGCTGCACGTCGGCGGCCAGCTCGTGCCGCTCCTCCGCCAGGCCGGCGCCCTGTGGCTTTGAAGAGTCATGGACAGGGACAGCAGTGGCTGATGCGTGCGTGCAGTGATGTGTGATCGCAGCCTTGAAATTGAGCTAAGATAGTGACCATGTAGTGCGTGCTCTGCAGTGCAGCTACATAATTTTGGAAAGGTCATCAAACATATTAACGGTTATGACCTTTCAGTTGTACCTCTTGTTGTCATGAAAAGAGTAGAAAGGATGCTTTGTAAGAGATGAGCATCCTGAGCAATATTGAAAGAGCTTATGCCTATTATCTTGTTGCCGTTGCTTAACTAATTTGATGCTTTGCTTAATCTGGCTGGCTGTTGTGCTAAGGCCGTAAGAGAATCCACGGTATATATAATGCTCCTCGGTGAATGGAGAATATAGTGTCATATCTGCTGGAATTATTGGAATTTTATTAGACAGTTGTACCTCTCGGTGTGCATCGAGACGTTAGACAGCAGGCCTTCAAATCCCTGCCTCTCTACAGGAGAGAGGCAATAAGGTTTTTAGAGAGCCCTCTAGCGCAACTGTTGAATCTTCCCTTTTCGTGGCAGAGAACGATGGCTTTTTCCCCAACTTGGATTACCTTCTCGGCGATATGACGAACGGTGCACCAACATCTTCTTCCATCGCAGCGTACGTTTTCTCTATTTTGTTAGGTTTGCATCCGGTTTAATTCGATTATCATCTCTATTATGATTACTCCCTCCATTTTTGTATACAAGGCCACAAACCCATATTACAGGTACCAAGGTAGAAATTAATGGTCACTTAAGTCAATGTTGCAAACTAGTCTTTTCTCCTCGTTTGACGTGTTAATTAATGTGTATTTTTCTCTCCAACACACAACAAGACAACGCTCTCACTCCTCATTGCTTGATTAATTCAGTGTATTCAAACCAACCTTCTCATCCCGGTATGCATGCATGGGGTATTAATATTCTCGGTTGATAGTATGAGGCAAACCTCATCAATTTTATCTCGATTGGTGTTAGTGGCCTTATATAGTTGCAAATTGTAATTTTGATAGTGGCCTTGTATACAAAAATGGAGGGAGTATCACGTTTTATTACCTACCGTCTTTTGGTCTTTCTGGATCAAATTTAACGGAAAATTGCTCAAATATTCAATAATATTGCTCACACTTATCTCGGGGCTATAGTACATGGATAGCTTGGGGTAGATGCGCTGATACATAGAGGGGAGATCTCGGTGCGTTGAGAACTTGAGATAGACGCACTGGTTCAGTCAGGGTGTGTTTGATTGCCGTGCGCTACAGTACCCGCATTGTATACATTTCCCTACCCAACCTGGCTATGCAAATGCAGCCTTAAATGCATCATTTGCATGTTGTTTGGTTGCCTGCATGCCTTTTTGCCTGCATGGGCAGAACCACACTGCCTGGTGTTTGGTTGCCTGCATGTTAATGGACAAATTCAAAGCATGGTGTTTGGTTGTATGTAACACCTGGTGTGTGGTAACCTCTTTGGCTAGTTGGTGAGGTTACCAACACACTTCGGCACAACCATGTAGCACACATCATAAGCAGAGCAGAGTATAAACAAAGGATCAACTACTTAAGAGCATATTCAGATAAGCAGTACCACACTTCATAACAGTTCTGCTCATAATCCATAAACATAAACAATTCAAAGCAGACTCGATAGTACTCAGGGAGGCCCCGGCCCTACTCCTTGGCGGCGAAGGCTTCGTCGTGCTTTCCGCACTTGTTAACGACCTCAATGACATCGTCGTCCAAGATGATGACCTTGAGGGTGTCGAGAGTGAGGAGCTTGAACGTCACCATGTAGCTGATCTTGATCTGATGAACGGTTGCGTAGGTGGCCCAACCCTGATCCAGGGTCACCCTGGCGTTCATCAGCTTCACCGTCACCTTTCAGGAGCAGCCGGTGTTGTTCCTGAGCTTGAACTCCGTCGGCACCGCGACGAAGTGCTTGGTGAAGTCCAGGGGCATGGGGATGCACTGAAGCTTCGGTGCAAGGATGACCTTGCAGGAGTGAGTTGGGCCATCCTCCTGATGGTAGTGGCCGTAGTTGCGGCGCTTGTTGCTGGGGGGCTTCTCCATGCCCTCGTCGTCGCCACCCTCAGGCGTCTTCTGGTCTTCCTCGGCGGTGGGGGGCAGCACAACCTTGTCGGGCATTGGGTGAAGGGGCTGCTTGCCCTTGTTGTCAACGGCCAGGAGCACCTCCGTGCCCATCTCATTGCTCTCCTTGATCTGCACACAATTCATGGAGTCAAGCAGAGCACAGAGTTCATGGCTTATTGAAGAGCATGTAGTTAAAACGGCATGACTGTCACTCTTCTCCTCCTCTCCCTATATTTACTCACCCTGCCCACCACTACTTACCCACCCCCTCTCTTCTCTCACTGTCAACCTTCCTCCTCCCCATCGCCATGAGCTCTAGCTCCAGCTCCAATGCCAACCCCTTCCCTTGGGGTCTTGGCTGGAGGGCCTTCTTCCTCGGGTGGTCGGCTGGTGACAGTACCAAGTTCGAGAACACCATGGATGTGTGCTTGAACTTCGACTCCATGCCTGTCATGCAGAACGAATCTAATGAAGTGCTCATGAAGGCCACTAAAGAAGAGCTAAAGACGTTGATTCCTGACCCAGCGAAGGGCGCGATGGCAGTTGACATCATTCATTGAGCCATTAATCAGGCCGTCTCCGATGACGCTAAACAAAGGAAGAAGTGGTGCAAGTACAAGAACTACTGGGCTCCTAATGACCGTCGTGTCGCAGTGTACTGGGAGACGGCTATCGCGCCGCCGGCGGTCATCAGTGGGGAGCCTAAAGAGGAGGGAGAAGCGGTGCAGATACCAGCGAGGGCGCCGGAGCCAGGCCGTCGTACCTGGCAGATCGACCTTGACTCCGCCGAGGACGACGACGATGACCCGCCGGCCCGCACGGCGATGAAGAAGATGAAGGCCAGCGGCTCGACCAGCCGCTCCGCACGCCGATGATGGCCGCTGCGGTCAGCCGGTGTCCGTTGTGTACCCCCTATCCCCCAATCCCCTTCTGCATTCCGATCTTGCATCTATGAACTCGTATGAACTGGTATGAACTAGTATGAACTACCCATATGCTTATCTACCTCTATTCCCCATTCCCCTTCGTCGTGGATCGAATCTATCGCCGGATCGAACAGGAAAAAGTTCTGCATGTCGAACAGAGAGAAGTGCTTACCGCCATTGCCGTGCGCCAACTGCTGATCCGCTCGCCGGTGATGGAGTCCGGTGGTCTTCTTGCTCTGCTTCGATCCGCCGTCACCGGTGAGAGTAGGGAAGAGTGGGGAGAGGGGGCGGTGAGGCTAATAACTGCCGGCGCTTTGGGAAGCAACGCGGCTTCTCGAGCATGGCCGCGCACGTGCAGCCGCCGCCACCCACGTGCACCGCTCGGGCCTGGCCCTGAAGAAACTGCCGATTCGTGCGTTCCCAGGGAGCTAGGCCCAGGAGTGCTTTAAGGTTTGTGCCATGCGGGCCGCACAGTAAAGGCGGGCAACCAAACGGGCGACTTCCTTCCCGCGCGGGCCAGGTTGGGCCTAATGCGGGCAACCAAACACGCCCTCAGTGACGGTGCCAGGAACTGGCCAAGGCCTAGGCTGTCTCGAGCAACCTTCATTACTGTAGCACAATAGCTACAATAAATGCTAAAACCAAGGAGGGACTTGGGCATTACGCCCCATGCCACGGGTCGGGCTCCTGAGGCCCATCTCCGTCGGTGGTGGCCACAGGAACTGGCAAGGGCCAGGCAGCCCCAGGCAACCTTCGTTTACTGCAGTGTTATAACTACAATAAATGCTACAGTCAAGGAACGACTTGGGCCTCATGCCCTAGGCCACAGCCCGGGCTGCCTGGGGCCTGTCTCCGCCCGTTGGGTTCAGTGAGCTGATGTTACATATCATCCTCATGCATGAGAACACATTTCAAATCAAGACAAAATTGATGTTGAGCTCAAGGCCCTCCAAGTTCAATTTGCATTACCAAACTTTGGTGCTTAGTTAACTAAGTCTCTAAAGAGCAAAACAGAGTCGAGAAAAGGGTAGGCAAAAGCTAGGGCAGAGCAACAACAATGAAAAGGAGTTGGCCCAACAAGGTGGGTCAGGGGATCCTACTTTTGCCATTTCATCTGAAAAATCAAAGTAGGTGATAGTAGTAGGCTTTTCAGTTTGCAATAAGGAGAGGACATCTCCAACTCGGACCCCTAAAACCAATATGGTATTTATCCGTGGACGCCTGGGACCGGTCATCCAACCATGCCCGCATATAGAATTTGAACAAACTAGACGATTGCCATGTAAACATGACGAAATTAACTCAATTTTAGACATGATTTACATAACAAACGATGTTTCGTCTTTCAATTAAAACCTAAAAAACACATAAGCTACCTTGTAGTGTATGGTGACCTCGTACGCGTGGCCGGCCTGGTCGGCGGCACGTCCATAACTGTCTGTGTCGTTGTCGTTGTTGTTGTCGACGAAGTGGTCCTTCCAACAGTGGAAGGGCGTGGGGGAGCGGCGACCCTGCCCGGTCGCCGCCTGGCACTTGTGGAGTAGTTGTCCTACTTCCTCTTGCGCCGTGCAGAGGGTGCCGCGGCCAACGCTGACCCTGGCTGGGGAGCCTTGCCCTTACCCATCTCGCCGATAGCAGCGACGTCAATCTCACTGAAAGACCACTCCTCGCCGTACTTGGTGAGCTCCCCGTCGAGGTGGCGTAGTCGTCACATAACCATCTTCATGGTGGTTAGCGACCGACCGCGTGCCCAGGCCTCCGTGAGGTCAGCGTCTGAGCGGACCCAGGTTGACGATTCGTTGGACTTGGTGAATGCCGAGTGGTGCACCGCTCCTGCCTAACTGCCCTCTCCTTAGCCGACACGACGCTCCGCGGCGACGAGCAACCGCCACCATCATGGCCATCGAGGTAGTGGAGGAGGCCCTCGTGCACCTTTGTGATCGCCGATGACACCTCCTCCTTGATGGCCTTCCTGCGCCACATGCGGCGTTGCGGCGACACTGACCGATCGATGTGGACCTACCCGCTATGCACCGGCAACGCCGACACGTCCTTCACGTGATGTTCGATTTGGAAGCCGCCTTAATGCGGCACAACGACTAAAGTAACCTTTTCGGTCTCCGCGCTGGCATTGAAGTGCGCCGCTCACTCGTCCGGTCGCATCGCTCTGATCGGCATGAATGTCGTGGGGTCATATTAACTCTGGAGCGGTGCTGACCTGCTTGAATGAGTGACAACCGCTTCGTGCGGAGGGCTTTGGGTGGGACCGGAGTGTCGGACGCGTATGTGGCAGCGGTCCAGACGCGCGCAAAGCCCCTAGGTTTGTGTCTGCTTTATGGGATTTCATACAACCGGATCGCTCCGTGGATCGATGTGATAACGTGTTGGATGACAAACTGCGTCCGAACAGTTCGGTCCGGATGGTTGCGGGAGTTCGTGGGTCCATGGTGAAGATGCCAAAGTCATTCTTGCAACCTTGCACGCTTGGTCAGCGGATCGAGATACGTAGGAGGAGACAACTCTTACAAAGTAACATTCGCTATATTGAATATAGAGCGTGTTTCACATGTTTTGAAGGGCAGACATGTGAAGTCAATTTAGATCGTCGCATCTGAGCCTTCATAATTTTCCTACATATAGGACATATATGTCTCCTTTTTTTGCGGGGATGGACATATATGTCATTCGCTACAGACTTATTCTTCAATTAGATTAAAATTGCACATTTGGTTAACCAACAATAGTGGACTAAAGGTCACACACATTAGAGCCTGGTGGCGGCAACGAGGTCGGTGTTTGTCGGTCACAGACGCAGCCGGCGCAAGGACAATTTTCACAGCGGCGATTTTGGCTGTGGGGTACCAGTTCCGGCGGCGGCGGCGACACTTGAAATTATACTAAGCATTGAGCCACACATCCATCCGCCTAATGCTTAGTATAATTTTGAACAATGTCGACGACCCTACTCTCCTCCACGATGAAGGTAGCTGCCTCTCCTCCTTTGAGTGCGACACCTAGTCCGATCGCTAGGAGGGAAGTGGTGGTTGTGGGTGACGAGTAGGAAAGTGGAGGCTCTGGGCGGCAGGGAGGGAAGTGAAGATTGTGTGTGGCGGGGATATGATCTTGGTAGGACATGGCAATGGCTTTTTATGGCCGTGGTCCACAAGAAAACATGGCGAGCGGCGAAAAAAGTGGCGAGATACATAGCAAAAATGGTTGCAGAAAGTTGGCATGTAGGCGGCCGTCATTAATTGACACGCCTTTTGGTGTCATGGGCGTCTGACGTCTACACCAGTGCCAGGGAGAGGAGACGAGCCGCGCGGGAGGTCGGGGAGGGAAGTGGATCTTCCAACACAAGTAGTTGGCAGATAGAGCTCCCTTGAAACCAACGCCCTCATCCTTCAAATATGAAGGCTCGCTGCTCGATTTGGAGCGCCCTCATAAATTATGGTATCAAGAGTCGGATGACGACTTCATTAGAGCGGTCATTTCCATAAAATGTCATACTGACGGTCCCTATGCTGATTGACGCGATGTAATGATTTTGCTAGAGTTGCTCTTAGAAAATTGGTAAATACACTGGCAGTGCTGCAACTCGCACACGATCACTGCTACAGATGCATATTGATTTTCTCTTAAAAAATGTAGAGGTAATAGCATCAGGAGTCCTGGAACTTGTCCAGGATGTGGTGATCTAGTCCAAAACATGCAAAAGCAAACTATTGCATCCCACAACTTGCACCCAATGTGCAAATTTGGTCCTAGCCAATCAGACAACGACAAGTGGAGCCAAGTCAACAGAGCCAGTCAGCGCAACACCTTTTGCAATTACCCCTTGGCCTTAGCACTAATCAACCCGCACTACACCGCATTTTCACCTGAATTTATTGGGTCTCCCTCCCCTCGCCCAATCATTCGTCGCCCTCTCCCCCTGTCCATGATCAGCCGACAGGCCGTGCTGGCTGCGCTCGCGTGAGCCATGACGTCGTTGCCGGACTTCACCGGCGGTGTGCACCCGCCGCCTACCACGCACCAAGTTCGGTCGTTCGGTGTCAACCCTCCGGATTATGGTTAGTCACCCATCCTCTCTGCTCTGTTCCTCCTCTGCTTGATGTCAACCCTCTCGGTCGATGTTCTCCTCCCCGTTAGATCGCCCAGTTTTGAGCTCATTTCAGGCCCATTGGTTGGTAGTTCGTGGTTGTAGCGCTTCCTGCGATGTTAAACTGGTTATTGGGTAGTCGATTGTAGTCTAGGGTTTTGGGTGAAGTTGAGGATTTTAGGCAAGAACCTAGGGTTCTTGTTTTGAATGTTTTTCGGCCAGACTTTAGGTTTATGGCTAGTACGTACATACTGTTTTGCAAATACATGCCAATTTGGCCTAGGGTTTGTGCGTAGGGGGCATCATTTGCAGTGTAAAAAGTCTAAACTTTGTTTGGCCAATGTAGGGCATGGCTTGAGATAAGTTGTGGATTAGTACTTAGTTTGTACATTAGCCATGCTAAATTAGTTTGTTACTGCTTTTGTTGAGTTAATTTGCAAACTGTAGTTAATTGAATTTATTTCGTTAACTGAATTCAGTTGTAAGTTGCAGTTAACTGAAACTCAGTTTCTGAAGATAGCTGAATTTATTCAGTTTAATTAGTTAAAGATGCAGTTAACTTGAAGATTCATTTAACTTGAAGATGCAGTTAAATGTATTTATTCAGTTATCTTTATTGATGCTTGTGCTTACATTCTGCACTGTGTGGTTGTAGTTTGTGATTCAGCAATGGGACTTAGTGTGGACACCCCTTTCTTCACATTAGAATTGGAGCATAGTGGACTATTTTGTGGACCAATAAATAACATGGAGTACTATAATCCTTCAGTGGAGGTGCTTGACTATGTTGAGGCTGGCACATTCTCATATGCAGTCATTGAAGAGCACCTGCTATGGTTGGGATATCGTGTCAATGAGCACATCATTTATTGGTGCATGCCTGACAAAATAGTTTCAGATGGTATGCTCAGAATTAGAGGTGATGAGGATGTGAAGCAAATGATAACAGCTAGTGCTCAGCATAAGGTTCTTGCAATCATGGTTGATCATTCAGATTTCATCAGTAATTTCAGGCAAGATTTGATATGTACAGTGGGCGTAATAGAGAATCCTGTCAGAGTGGTAAACCCAAATGCTATTGCAGCCAATGCAGCTAGTTCTCACAGCATCATTTCAGTCAATGCTGAAGATCCAATTTCAGAGTTTGCAGCACACGAGACAGAAGCAGACAACTTGCTAGCTAATGTTGCAGAAGAAGAGCATTTGCTGACTGATGTTGCACAAGGAGAGCACTTGCTGATAGATGTTGCACAAGGAGAGCACTTGTTGTTTGATGTTGCAGTAGAAGAGCATTTGCTAATTGATTTTGTTGAAGAAGATCACTTGCTGACTGATTTTGCCAAAGAAAATCACATGCTGACTGATGTTGCATAAGATGTAGTGATTTCAGATTCAAATTTGAGTGACAGTGATTATGACATAGATGATGGAGATGATGATCTTTATGATGAGAACATTGACTTTGATGTTGATGAACTAGCACTGGGTACTGGGTCAATATGTTAGTCCAAAAAATAGTATAAAAAGTTGCCAAAAGTATGTAAAAGTTGTAGAATATTGGCATGAAACAATCAAAAATTATAGATACGACGAAGACGTATCAGAGACAGAAGCAGACAACTTGCTGGCTAATGTTGCAGAAGAAGAGCATTTGCTGACTGATGTTGCACAAGGAGAGCACTTGCTCTTTGATGTTGCAGTAGAAGAGCATTTGCTGATTGATTTTGTTGAAGAAGATCACTTGCTGACTGATTTTGCTGAAGAAGATCACTTGCTGACTGATGTTGTAGAAGATGTAGTGCTTTCAGATTCAGATTTCAGTGACAGTGATTATGACATAGATGATGGAGATGATGATCTTTATGAAGAAAACATTGACTTTGATGTTGATGAAGAAGCTGAGCAAGAGTCGAAAGAGGTGGAACCTGACTATGTACTTGATGATGAAGATTTGAATATGTCAAGAGAAGAAGAAGAGCAACTGATGTACAAGTTCAAAGCTTTCAATTCTAAGGTGAACATGAAAAACCCTGTATTTAAAGTAGGGATGGTCTTTGCAGATGTGGTTGAGCTGAGGAAAGCTATTACTGCATATTCCATAAGGAACATAGTGCAGATCAAAAAGTTGAAAAATGACAAGATCAGATTTCATGTAGTGCAGATCAAGTTGGACTCCAAGCATGTAAATTTTCTGTCCCTCTTCCTCTGCCTGCATTTTGAGTTGCTCCTCTCCCACCACCTGCAGCTACATTTGACCCTCTTCCTCCACCCGTAGGTGCATTTGCCCCTCTTCCTCCACATATAGCTGCATTTGGCCCTCTTCCTCTGCTTGAAGCTGTAGTTGCCCCTCTTCCTCTGCCTGAAGCTGCAGTTGCCCCTCTTCCTCCAACTGCATATGGATTCCTTTGTCTTTTCCTCCCCCTTCCCCTACCAGAAGCTTGAGAGCCCTCTCCTCTCTCAAGTATTATGCTTGCCCTTGTTTGCCTACCTGCATTCATTTCTGTAGTGACTCTTCGCTGAGGTATTGCAGCACCAACAGCAACAACAAATGAAGACTGCTTTGGTAGTGGGTCATGAACTCTTTGTGGAGCTCTTCTTGAAATTTCTCTTTGAACCATGATGTAGACCATATTGGTTGGTGACTGCATTGGATCCAGTATAGGATTAGCCTGACTAAGGAATATGTTCTACACAAAAACATTGAGCAATTCAGTCATGTACAGCAAAATTCAGAGAACTATAGTAAATTCAGACAGCTAAGTAAATTCAGTAAAGTAAAATGCAGTAAATTCAGCAACCTGAATAAATGTTGGGTCATCATAGTTTTGATCAACTAGCTCTACCCCTTCTTCAATGAGAGCTTCCTGCCATCTGTAATGCCCCTTCCTATTATGATCAGCTCTATCACAAATTGAGCAGTGCATTGTAACACCTTTCTTTTTCAAAACCCTAACACCATTCTTCATCTTCTCCTCAGGAGTCTTCTTCCTGTTTTTCTTGGGCCTTCCCAAATGTTTTGTAAACACAGGTGGATGCACCTTATAAGCATTCTGTACCTCCCACACATTTGGGTCTCCTAGAGGGACAAGAGTGTATCCATATGCTTTCAGATATGTCCTAACAGTGTAGCACTCATGTACCATTGTCTCTGGGTCAATCCTCTCCTCCCTACAACAAGCTATAGAATGCCTACATGGTACTCCAGACAACTGTCATCTCCTGCAATCACATTTGTGCAAACCAAGATCAACTGTGTAGCTATTGTTACCTGACTGAACTCTGAACATCTGTTGGCCAGCTTCTGTTACATGGCAATTAGCAGCAAATTCAATGTTCTTGTCCAATTTCTTCCTGATCTTTGGGCATATTCTCTGCCCTGCCCACTTTTCTATAGCTTCTCTTTGCTTACTCACCATCTTGTGCATTATCTTATAAAAAATATACTCAAGCATGCTTAGCACTGGCATTTCTCTACCCTCGGGATACAACTGTTAAAAACTTCAGAGTTATTGTTCAGCGGGGTGTCACATTTTGGAAACCACTAAAGAATGCGTTGCACCAAGTTTTTCACTCTAGTCTTTTCAGTCCAGTGGAAAGCAGCTGAGCTGTGACCATCCATTTTTTCACAGTTCTCTCTCCACTTCAACTTGTTTGGTGATCTAGCAATGGCCCACGGGTCTTGCTTCAGTACCTCTCCTTTGTGCTCTCATTGAAATTTCGGTAAATATGCCTCACACAAAACTTATGCTCGGCATCTGGCCAAACTTTGTGGACAACATTTATCAAACGTTTCTTATTGTCTCTCATAAGTGTGAAAGGAGCACTATTGGTGATGCTCGGATCATCTTTCAAAGTTGTGAGAAACCACTCCCAAGAACTTGTGCATTCTACTTCCACCCAGCCCATAGCAATGGGGAAAATGCAGTCATCAGGATCAATGCCAACTGCACTAAGCAGCACACCTTTGAACAGTGTTTTCAAACATTTTCTGCCCAATGGAAATTTTGTGTCTTTGACCAGTCCAGTTGTCAGCAAAAAATTAAGCCAGGGTTCTTCTCTCTTAACTCATGTCCATAATCCCATAGTCTACTGAATTGCTCTTCTTCATCACCATGGATCTCCTTCAGTGCTGCTGTCCTAGCCCTAGCTAGCTTTCATCTATTAGGGTGCAATTAAACTCCTTTGTTATTTTCCTTGAAAATGTTCCAAGTGACATCTTCTGGTCATCTCTGAACTCATCTATGAAATAGTTGCAAAGGAATTTAGATGTCATGTCCTTCAACCTTCACTTGTTCTGACACATATGTTCTCCATAGCAGGCCTTGGTGTCAAATCCTCCTGTCATGTTGTCATTGCCGGCCTTATGCAGCCATGGGCCATTACTCTGACAAACTACATGAAATCTGATCTTGTCATTTTTTAACTTTTTGATCTGCACTATGTTCCTTATGGAATATGCAGTAATAGCTTTCCTCAGCTCAACCACATCTGCAAAGACCATCCCTAATTTAAATACAGGGTTTTTCATGTCCACCTTGGAATTGAAAGCTTTGAACTTGTACAGCAGTTGCTCTTCTTCTTCTCTTGACAGATTCAAATCTTCATCATCAAGTACATAGTCAGGTTCCACCTCTTTCGACTCTTGCTCAGCTTCTTCATCAACATCAAAGTCAATGTTCTCTTCATAAAGATCATCATCTATGTCATAATCACTGTCACTGAAATCTGAATCTGAAAGCACTACATCTTCTACAACATCAGTCAGCAAGTGATCTTCTTAAGCAAAATCATTCAGCAAGTGATCTTCTTCAGCAAAATTAATCAGCAAATGCTCTTCTACTGCAACATCAAAGAGCAAGTGCTCTCCTTGTGCAATATCAGTCAACAAATGCTCTTCTTCTGCAACATTAGTCATCAAGTTGTTTGCTTCTGTCTCTGATACATCTTCGTCGTATCTATAATTTTTGATTGTTCCATGCCAATATTCTACAACTTTTACATACTTTTGACAACTTTTTATACTATTTTTGGGACTAACATATTGATCCAGTACCCAGTGCTAGTTCTGCTTGTTGCATGTTTTTTGTTTCGCAGAAAATCCATATCAAACGTAGTCCAAATGGGATAAAAACTGACGTAGATTTTTTTGGAATATATGTGATTTTTGGGAAGAAGAATCAATGTGAGACGATGCTCGAGGGGCCACAAGGCAGGGGGCGTGCCCAAGGAGGTCAAGCGCGCCCTGGGCCCTTGTGGTCACCCCATAAGGTGGTTGGTGCCCTTCTTTCGCCGCAAGAAAGCCAATATCCGGATATAAATTGTGTTAAAATTTCAGCCCAATCGGAGTTTCGGATCTCCGGGAATATAAGAAATGGTGAAAGGCCAGAATCTGAAACGGAGAAACAGAGAGAGAGAGAGACAGATCCAATCTCGGAGGGGCTCTCACCCCTCCGCTGCCATGGAGGCCATGGACCAGAGGGGAAACCCTTCTCCCATCTAGGGATAAGGTCAAGGAAGAAGAAGAAGAAGAAGAAGAAGAAGGGGGCCCTCTCCCTCTCTCTCCCGATGGCGCCAGAAGGCCGCCGGAGCCATCATTGTGTGACGACGATCTACACCAACACCTCCGTCATCTTCACCAACATCTTCATCACCTTCCCCCATCTATCTACAGCGGCACACTCTCCAGCAACCAGTTGTACCCTCTACTTGAACATGGTGCTTTATACTTCATATTATTATCCAATGATGTGTTGCCATCCTATGATGTCTGAGTGGATTTTTGTTGTCCTATCAGTAATTAGTGAGTTGCTATGATTGGTTTAATTTGCTTGTGGTTATGTTGTTGTCCTTTAGTGCCCATCATATGAGTGTGCGCGTGGATCACACCATAGGATTAGTTGTATGTTGATAGGACTATGTATTGGAGGGCAAGAGTGACAGAAGCTTCAACCTAGCATAGAAATTGATGCATACGGGATTGAAGGGGGACCAATATATCTTAATTCTACGGATGGGTTTTACCTTAATGAACGTTAGTAGTTGCGGATGCTTGCTAATAGTTCCAATCATAAGTGCATAGAATTCCAAGTCAGGGATGACATGCTAGCAGTGGCATCTCCCACATAAAACTTGCTATCGGTCTAGTAAAGTAGTCAATTTCTTAGGGACAATTCCGCAACTCCTACCACCACTTTTCCACACTCGCTATACTAACTTTATTGCTTCTTTACCTAAAACAGCCCCTAGTTTTTATTTACGTGCTCTTTATATTCTCGCAAACCTATCCCGTTACACGTACAAAGTACTTCTAGTTTCATACTTGTTCTAGGTAAAGCGAAAGTTAAGCGTGCGTAGAGTTGTATCGGTGGTCAATAGAACTTGAGGGAATATTTGTTCTACCTTTAGCTCCTCGTTGGGTTCGACGCTCTTACTTATCGAAAGAGGCTACAATTGATCCCCTATACTTGTGGGTTATCAAGACCTTTTTCTGGCGCCGTTGCCGGGGAGTTATTAGCGTGGGGTGAATATTCTCATGTGTGCTTGTTTGCTTTATCACTAAGTAATTTTTATTTGCTGTTCTAAGTTGTTCTCTATCTTTAGTTATGGGTAGGAAACGCAAAATACCAAAAAAAATAGTTGTACCTACTACACCAATGGTTGAAGAATCACTCAAAATCTATCACACTCCTGAAGCTTTTTACTTGGATCATCTTCGATCCCTATATGCTCGTGTTGAAACCTCAACTAGCTTAGTTGAGGGCAAATCTTTAGATGAGCATGCTTGTTATGTGTGACACCGCTTATCTCAAAAAGGGAAACTTTTACTGGATCAAATTCATCGTTTGCAATGCTATGCTTGGAATTTATGTGAAATATATGATTTTACTTGTTGTTTTGAAGACCCTAAGAAACACCTTCCCTACCAATGTGAGTTTAGTGATAATGGAATCGTATCTCCGTATGCTAAGGGTGTTTATAATTACTATGATGTTCAACAAATTGAAGAATTTGTTCCTTTTAAGGGTGCTTATGAAATTGCTTCCTTGATTGGAAAGTATGATGCTACTCTTTACAAATCTGAAAATTTTGCCATACTTAAATATTGTTATGATAATTATGCTTCTAATGCCTATGTTAAACCATATATTAAGGACTCCTCCACTGTCCAAGAAGAGACTAATATTTTGCAGGAGTCTATGGAAGACGTAATTGATGAAACTGTGGGCTCATTGGATGAAAAAGATGATGAGGAGAGCGAAGAACAAAAGGAGGAAGAGTGGATTAGCTACCCGTGCCCACCTTCTAATGAGAGCAACTCTTCAACTCATACAATATTTAATTTCCCTTCATGCTTACCGAAGGATGATTGTTATGATCCCGTTGATTCTTTTGAAATATTACTTTTTGATGATGCTTGCCATGCTTGTGGCCAAGATGCCAATATGAATTATGCTTATGGAGATGAACTTGCTATAGTTCCTTATGTTAAACATGAAATTGTTGCTATTGCACCCATGCATGATAGTCCTATTATCTTTTTGAATTCTCTCGACTACACTATATCGGAGAAGTTTGCCCTTATTAAGGATTATATTGATGGGTTGCGTTTTACTACTACACATGATGACTTTGATAGATATAGTATGCATGTGCTTGCTGCTCCTACTTGCAATTATTATGAGAGAGGAACTACATCTCCGCCTCTCCATGTTTCCAATAAGATAAAATTGCAAGAAACTGTTTATACTACGCATTGGCCTTTACTATGTGTGCATGAATTATTCTTTTATGACATGCCGATGCATAGGAAGAGAGTTAGACTTCGTTGTTGCATGATATATGTTACTTTGTGCTTAGTACTAAATCACAAATCATTGTTAATTAAAATTGGCTTTGATATACTTTGGCATCCTGGTGGATCCATTACTTGAGCACTATATGCCTAGCTTAATGGCTTTAAAGAAAGCGCTGCCAGGGAGACAACCCGAAAGTTTTAGAGAGTCATTTATTTCTGTTGTGTGCTTTTATAAAGTTTAAAAACAAAAATAATGTGCCAAGATTTTCCTTTAGGATGTTTACATTGCTTGTTGGTTTGTCTATACAGATTGTTTATTTTTCCTATTTTTTTCAAAAAATTTGGAGTACTAGAAGTATGGTGAATGTTCAGATTACTACAGACTGTCCTGTTTAAGACATATTCTGTTTTTGATGCATAGTTTGCTTGTTTTGATGAAACTATCGATTTCTATCAGTGGATTAAGCTATGGAAAATTTATATTACAGTATCTACAATGCAAAAACAAAATATGAATTGGTTTGCAACAGTACTTAGAGTAGTGATTTGCTTTATTATACTACTGGATCTTACCGAGTTTTCTGTTGAGTTTTGTGTGGATGAAGTGTTCGAAGATCGAGGAGGTCTCGATGTGAGGAGAAGGAGTAGAGGCAAGAGCTCAAGCTTGGGGATGCCCAAGGCACCCCAAGTAAATATTCAAGGAGACTCCAACGTCTAAGCTTGGGGATGCCCCGGAAGGCATCCCATCTTTCTTCTACAAGTATCGGTGTGTTTTTGGATTCGTTTCGTTCATGTGATATGTGCAAATCTTGGAGCGTCTTTTGCACTTAATTTTCACTTTTCTTTGATGCACCGTGCTGGTATGAGATAGTCCTTGGTTGATTTATAGAATGCTCTTTGCACTTCACTTATAATTTTTTGAGTATGGCTTTATAGAATGCTTCATGTGCTTCACTTAGATCATTTGAAGTATGGATTGCCTGTTTCCCTATACATAGAAAACCACCATTTGTAGAATGCTCTTTTGATTCACTTATATTTGTTAGAGCATGGGCATATCTTTTGTAGAAATAATTAAACTCTCTTGCTTCACTTATATCTATTTAGAGAGATGACATGAATTGGTCATTCACATGGTTAGTCATAAAATCCTACATAAAACTTGTAGATCTCTGAATATGATATGTTTGATTCCTTGCAATAGTTTTGCGATATAAAGATGGTGATATTAGAGTCATGCTAGTGGGTAGTTGTGGATTGTAGAAATACTTGTGTTGAAGTTTGTGATTCCCGTAGCATGCACGTATGGTGAACCGTTATGTAACGAAGTTGGAGCATGAGGTATTTATTGATTGTCTTCCTTATGAGTAGCGGTCGGGGATGAGCGATGGTCTTTTCCTACCAATCTATCCCCCTAGGAGCATGCACGTAGTACTTTGTTTCGATGACTAATAGATTTTTGCAATAAGTATGTGAGTTCTTTATGACTAATGTTGAGTCCATGGATTATACGCACTCTCACCCTTCCATCATTGCTAGCCTCTTCGGTTCCGTGCATTGCCCTTTCTCACCTCGAGAGTTGGTGCAAACTTCGCCGGTGCATCTAAACCCCGTGATATGATACACTCTATCACACATAAGCCTTCTTATATCTTCCTCAAAACAGCCACCATACCTACCTATCATGGCATTTCCATAGCCATTCCGAGATATATTGACATGCAACTTCCATCATCATCATATACATGACTTGAGCATTTATTGTCATATTGCTTTGCATGCGTAAGATAGCTAGCATGATGTTTTCATGGCTTGTCCGTTTTGATGTCATTGCTACGTTAGATCATTGCACATCCCGGTACACCGCCGGAGGCATTCATATAGAGTCATATCTTTGTTCTAGTATCGAGTTGTAATATTGAGTTGTAAGTAAATAAAAGTGTGATGATCATCAGTATTAGAACATTGTCCCATGTGATGTTATCAAAATAAAAGTGGCCAGAGAAGCCCCAAAAAATAGAGAGAGGCCAAAGAAGCCTAAAAAAGAAAAGAAACGAAAAAAAGAGAAAAAATAAAAAATGAGAGAAAAGAGAGAAGGGACAATGTTACTATCCTTTTACCACACTTGTGCTTCAGAGTAGCACCATGTTCTTCATATAGAGAGTCGCTTGAGTTATCACTTTCATATACTAGTGGGAATTTTAATTATAGAACTTGGCTTGTATATTCCAACGATGGGCTTCCTTAAATGCCCTAGGTCTTCATGAGCAAGCAAGTTGGATGCACACCCACTCAGTTTCAGTTTGAGCTTTCATACACTTATAGCTCTAGTGCATCTGTTGCATGGCAATCCCTACTCCTCGCATTGACATCAATTGATGGGCGTCTCCATAGCCCGTTGATTAGCCACGTCGATGTGAGACTTTCTTCCTTTTCTGTCTTCTCCACACAACCTCCATCATCATATTCTATTCCACCTATAGTGCTATGTCCATGGCTCACGCTCATGTATTGTGTGAAAGTTGAAAAGGTTTGAGAACATCAAAAGTATGAAACAATTGCTTGGCTTTTCATCGGGGTTGTGCATGATTTGAATGCTTTGTGTGGTGAAGATGGAGCATAGCCAGATCATATGATTTTGTAGGGATAACTTTCTTTGGCCATGTTATTTTAAAAAGACATGATTGCTTTATTAGTATGCTTGAAGTATTATTGTCTTAATGTCAAATGATAGACTATTGCTTTGAATCACTCGTGTCTTAATATTCATGCCATGATTAGATTACATGATCAAGATTATGCTAGGTAGCATTCCACATCAAAAATTATCTTCTTTATCATTTACCTACTCAAGGACGAGCAGGAATTAATCTTGGGGATGCTGATACGTCTCCGTCGTATCTATAATTTTTGATTGTTCCATGCCAATATTCTACAACTTTTACATACTTTTGGCAACTTTTTATACTATTTTTGGGACTAACATATTGATCTAGTACCCAGTGCCAGTTCCTGTTTGTTGCATGTTTTTTGTTTCGCAGAAAGTCCATATCAAACGGAGTCCAAACGGGATAAAAACTGGCGGAGATTTTTTTGGAATATATGTGATTTTTGGGAAGAAGAATCAACGCAAGACGGTGCCCGAGGGGGCCACGAGGCAGGGGGCGCCCCCCAAGGGGTCAGGCGCGCCCTGGGCCCTCGTGGTCACCCCGTAAGGCGGTTGGTGCCTTTCTTTCGCCACAAGAAAGTCAATATCCGGATAGAAATCGTGTTAAAATTTCAGCCCAATCGGAGTTACGGATCTCCAGGAATATAAGAAACGGTGAAAGGCCAGAATCTGAAACGCAGAAACAAAGAGAGACAGTGAGATAGATCCAATCTCATAGCGGCTCTCGCCCCTCCGCCGCCTTGGAGGCCATATGGACCAGAGGGGAAACCCTTCTCCCATCTAGGGAGAAGGTCAGGGAAGAAGAATAAGAAGGGGGGCCCTCTCCCCCTCTCTCCCGGTGGCGCCGGAACGCCGCCGGGGCCATCATCGTGTGACGGCGATTTACAGCAACACCTCTGTCATCTTCACCAACATCTTCATCACCTTCCCCCATCTATCTACAGCGGTCCACTCTCCCGCAACCCGCTGTACCCTCTACTTGAACATGGTGCTTTATACTTCATATTATTATCCAATGATGTGTTGCCATCCTATGATGTCTGAGTAGATTTTCGTTGTCCTATCGGTAATTGGTGAATTGCTATGATTGGTTTAATTTGCTTTTGGTTATGTTGTTGTCCTTTGGTGCCCATCATATGAGCGTGCGCGTGGATCACACCATAGGGTTAGTTGTATGTTGATAGGACTATGTATTGGAGGGCAAGAGTGACAAAAGCTTCAACCTAGCATAGAAATTGATGCATACGGGATTGAAGGGGGACCAATATGTCTTAATGCTATGGTTGGGTTTTACCTTAATGAACATTAGTAGTTGCGGATGCTTCTAATAGTTCCAATCATAAGTGCATATAATTCCAAGTCAGGGATGACATGCTAGCAGTGGCCTCTCCCACATAAAACTTGCTATCGGTCTAGTAAAGTAGTCAATTGCTTAGGGACAATTTCGCAACTCCTACCACCACTTTTCCACACTCGCTATACTAACTTTATTGCTTCTTTACCTAAAACAGCCCTAGTTTTTATTTACGTGCTCTTTATATTCTTACAAACCTATCCCGTTACACCTACAAAGTACTTCTAGTTTCATACTTGTTCTAGGTAAAGCGAACATTAAGCGTGTGTGGAGTTGTATCGGTGGTTGATAGAACTTGAGGGAATATTTGTTCTACCTTTAGCTCCTCGTTGGGTTCGACACTCATACTTATTGAAAGAGGCTACAATTGATCCCCTATACTTGTGGGTTATCAGTCTCATGTGCTGCAAACTCTGAAATTGGATCTTCAGCATTGACTGAAATGATGCTGTGAGAACTAGTTGCACTAGTTGCAACAACATTTGGGTTTACCACTCTGACAAGATTCTCTACTGCTCCCATTGTACATATCAAATCTTGCCTGAAATTACTGATGAAATCTGAATGATCAACCATGATTGCAAGAACCTTATGTTGAGCACTAGCTGTTATCATTTGCTTTGCATCCTCATCACCTTTGATTCTGAGCATACCATCTGAAACTATTTTGTGAGGTATGCACCAATAAATGATGTGCTCATTGACAAGATATCCCAACCATAGCAGGTGCTCTTCAATGACTGCATATGAGAATGTGCCAGCATCAACATAGTCAAGCACCTCCACTGAAGGATTATAGTACTCCATGTTATTTATTGGTCCACAAAATATGAAGGAAATATGCCCTAGAGGCAATAATAAAGTTGTCATTTATATTTCCTTATATCACAATAAATGTTTATTATTCATGCTAGAATTGTATTAACCGGAAACTTAGTACATGTGTGAATACATAGACAAACAGAGTGTCACTAGTTTGCCTCTACCTGACTAGCTCATTGAATCAATGATGGTTAAGTTTCCTAACCATAGACATGAGTTGTCATTTGATTAACGGGATCACATCATTATAGAATGATGTGACTAACTTGACCCATCTGTTAGCTTAGCACGATGATCATTTAGTTTGTTGTTATTGCTTTCTCCATAACTATACATGTTCCGATGACTATGAGATCATGCAACTCCCGAATACCGGAGGAACACTTTGTGTGCTGCCAAACGTCACAACATAACTGGGTGATTATAAAGGTGCTCTACAGGTGTCTCCGATGGTGTTTGTTGAGTTGGCATGGATCGAGATTAGGATTTGTCACTCCGATTGTCGGAGAGGTATCTCTGGGCCCGCTCGGTAATGTACATCACAATAAGCCTTGCAAGCAATGTAGCTAATGAGTTAGTTACAGGATGTAGCATTACGGAACGAGTAAAGAGACTTGTCGGGAACGAGATTGAACTAGGTATGGAGATACCGACGATCGAATCACAGGCAAGTAACATATCGATGACAAAGGGAACAACGTATACCGTTATGCGGTTTGACCAATAAAGATCTTCGTAGAATATGTAGGAACCAATATGAGCATCCAGGTTCCGCTATTGGTTATTGACCGGAGACATGTCTCGGTCATGTCTACATAGTTCTCGAACCCGTAGGGTCCGCACGCTTAACGTTCTATGACGATCGGTATTACGAGTTTATGTGTTTTGATGTACCGAAGGTAGTTCAGAGTCTCGGATTTGATCACGGACATGACGAGGAGTCTCGAAATGGTCGAGACATAAAGATCGATATATTGGAAGCCTATGTTTGGACATCGGAATGGTTCCGGATGAGTTCGGGCATTTTCCGGAGTACCGGGAGGTTACC
>NC_041384.1:698837511-698844427 GCF_002162155.2 Triticum dicoccoides
GAGTATATGGGCCTTATTGGGCCTTAGTGGAAAATAGGAGAGGGGAGGAAAAGGTGGCAGGCGCGCCCCCCTAGCCTAATCTGAATTGGGAGGGGGCCGACCCCCCCTTTCCTTTCTCCTCTCATCCCCTTCCTTCTCTCCTACTCCTACTACATGGAAGGGGGAATCCTACTCCCGATGGGAGTAGGACTCCCCTAGGGCGCATCATAGAGAGGGCCGGGCCCTCCCCTCCTCCACTCCTTTATATACGGGGAGGGGGGCACCCCATAGACACACAAGTTGATCATTGATCTTTAGCCGTCCGTATGTGGTGCCCCCCTCCACCATAATCCACCTCGGTAATATCATAGCGGTGCTTAGGCGAAGCCCTGTTCCGGTAGCAACATCATCACCATCATCACTCTGTCGTGCTGACGAAGCTCTCCCTCGAAGCTCTACTGGATCGTGAGTTCGTTGGACGTCACCGAGCCGAACGTGTGCAGATCACGGAGGTGCCTTATCTTCGGTACTAGATCAGTTGATCGTAAAGACGTACAACTACATCAACCGCATTGTCATAACGCTTCCGCTTACGGTCTACAAGGGTACGTATACGATACTCTCCCCTCTCGTTGCTATGCATCACCATGATCTTGCGTGTGCGTAGGAATTTTTTTGAAATTACTGCATTCCCCAACAGTGGCATCCGAGCCAGGTTTATGCGTAGATGTTATATGCACGAGTAGAACACAAAGGAGTTGTGGGCGTGGGTATATACATATTTCTTGTCGTCACTAGTTGATTATTGATTCAGCGGCATTGTTGGATGAAGCGGCCCAGACCGACATTACTCGTACGCTTACGCGAGACTGGTTCTATCGACGTGCTTCACACACAGGTGGCTAGTGGGTGTCTGTTTCTCCAGCTTTAGTTGAATCGAATTCAATGAACAGGGTTCTTTCTGAAGATCAAAAAGCAATCACTATACCGCGTTGTGGTTTTTGATGCGTAGGTAAGAACGGTTCTTGCTCAGCTCGTAGCAGCAACGTAAAACTTGCAATAAAAAAGTAGAGGACGTCTAACTTGTTTTTGTAGGGCATGTTGTGATGTGATATGGTCAAGACATGATGCTAAATTTTATTGTATGAGATGATCATGTTTTGTAACACGGTTATCGGCAACTGGCAGGAGCCATATGGTTGTTGCTTTATTGTATCAAATGCAATCGCCATGTAATTGCTTACTTTATCACTAAGCGGTAGCGATAGTCGTAGAAGCAATAGTTGGCGAGACAACAACGATGCTTCGATGGAGATCAAGGTGTCATGCCGGTGACGATGGTGATCATGACGGTGCTTTGGAGATGGAGATCAAAGGCACAAGATGATGATGGCCATATCATATCACTTATATTAATTGCATGTGATGTTTATCCTTTATGCATCTTATTTTTCTTAGTTCGGCGGTAGCATTATAAGTTGATCTCTCACTAAATTTTATGGTATAAGTGGTGTCCCTAAGTATGCACCATTGCTACAGTTCGTCGTGCTGAGACACCACGTGATGATCGGGTGTGATAAGCTCTACGTTCACATACAACGGGTGCAAGACAGTTTTGCACATGCGGAATACTCGGGTTAAACTTGATGAGCCTAGCATATGCAGATATGGCCTCGGAACACTGAGACCGAAAGGTCGAGCGTGAATCATATAGTAGATATGATCAACATAGTGATGTTCACCATTGAAAACTACTCCATCTCACGTGATGATTAGACATGGTTTAGTTGATATGGATCACGTGATCACTTAGATGATTAGAGAGATGTCTATCTAAGTGGGAGTTCTTAAGTAATTTGATTAATTGAACTTTAATTTATCATGAACTTAGTACTTGATAGTATTTTGCATGTCTATGTTGTTGTAGATAGATGGCCCGTGTTGTTGCTCCGTTGAATGTTAATGCGTCCCTAGAGAAAGCTAAGTTGAAAGATGATGGTAGCAACTACACGGACTGGGTCCGAAACTTGAGAATTATCCTCATTGCTGCACAGAAGAATTACGTCCTAGAAGCACCGCTAGGTGACAAACCCGCTGCAGGAGCAACGCCAGATGTTATGAACACCTGGCAGAGCAAAGCTGATGACTACTCAATAGTTCAGTGTGCCATGCTTTACGGCTTAGAACCGGGACTTCAACGATGTTTTGAACGTCATGGAGCATATGAGATGTTCCAGGAGTTGAAGTTAATATTTCAAGCAAATGCCCTGATTGAGAGATATGAAGTCTCCAATAAGTTCTACAGCTGCAAGATGAAGGAGAATAGTTCTGTCAGTGAACATATACTCAGAATGTCTGGGTACCACAACCACTTGACTCAACTGGGAGTTAATCTTCCTGATGATAGTGTCATTGACAGAGTTCTTCAATCACTGCCACCAAGCTACAAGAGCTTCATGATGAACTATAATATGCAAGGGATGGATAAGATGATTCCTGAGCTCTTCGCAATGCTAAAAGCTGCGGAGGTAGAAATCAAGAAGGAGCATCAAGTGTTGATGGTCAACAAGACCACCAGTTTCAAGAAAAAGGGTAAAGGGAAGAAGGGGAACTTCAAGAAGAACAACAAGCTAGTTGCTGCTCAAGTGAAGAAACCCAAGTCTGGACCTAAGCCTGAGACTAAGTGCTTCTACTGCAAAGGAACTGGTCACTGGAAGCGGAACTGCCCCAAGTATTTGGCGGAGAAGAAGGATGGCAAAGTGAAAGGTATATTTGATATACATGTTATTGATGTGTACCTTACTAATGCTTGCAGTAGTGTCTGGGTATTTGATACTGGTTCAGTTGATAACATTTGCAACTCGAAACATGGGCTACGGATTAAGCAAAGATTGGCTAAGGACGAGGTGACGATGCGCGTGGGAAATGGTGCCAAAGTCGATGTGATCGCCGTCGGCACGCTACCTCTACATCTACCTTCGGGATTAGTATTAGACCTAAATAATTGTTATTTGATGCCAGCGTTGAGCATGAACATTATATCTGGATCTTGTTTGGTGCGAGATGGTTATTCATTTAAATTAGAGAATAATGGTTGTTCTATTTATATGAATAATATCTTTTATGGTCATGCACCCCTGATGAGTGGTATATTTTTACTAAATCTTGATAGTAGTGATACACATGTTCATAATATTGAAGCCAAAAGATGCAGAGTTGATAATGATAGTGCAACTTATTTGTGGCACTGCCGTTTAGGTCATATTGGTGTAAAGCGCATGAAGAAACTCCATTCTGATGGATTTATGAAATCACTTGATTATGAATCGCTTGGTACTTGCGAACCATGCCTCATGAGCAAGATGACTAAAACTCCGTTCTTCAGAACAATGGAGCGAGCAATAGAGTTATTGGAAATCATACATACTGATGTATCTGGTCCAATGAACACTGAAGCTTGCGGCAGATATCGTTATTTTCTCACCCTCACAGATGATTTGAGCAGATATGGGTATATCTACTTAATCAAACATAAGTCTGAAACATTTGAAAAGTTCAAAGAATTTCAGAGTGAAGTGGAAAATCATAGTAACAAGAAAATCAAGTTTCTATGATCTGATCGTGGAGGTGAATATTTGAGTTATGAATTTGGACTTCATTTGAAACAATGCGGAATAGTTTCGCAACTCACGCCACCTGGAACACCATAGCGTAATGGTGTGTCCGAACGTTGTAATCGTAGTTTACTAGATATGGTGCGATCTATGATGTCTCTCATTGATTTACCGCTATCATTTTGGGGTTACGCTTTAGAGACAGCTGCATTCACGTTAAATAGGGCACCATCTAAATCCGTCGAGACGACACCTTATGAACTGTGGTTTGGCAAGAAACCCAAGTTGTCATTTCTTAAAGTTTGGGGCTGCGTTGCTTATGTGAAAAAGCTTCAACCTGATAAGCTCGAACCCAAATCGGAGAAATGTGTCTTCATAGGATACCAAAATGAGACTGTTGGGTACACCTTCTATCACAGATCTGAAGGCAAGATATTTTTTGTAAGAATGGATCCTTTCTAGAGAAGGAGTTTCTCTCGAAAGAAGTGAGTGGGAGGAAAGTAGAACTTGACGAGGTAATTGTACCTTCTCCCTTATTGGAAAGTAGTACATCACTGAAATCAGTTCCAGTGATTCCTACACCAGTAAGTGAGGAAGCTAATGATGATGATCATGAAACTTCTGATCATGTTACTACCGAACCTCGTAGGTCAACCAGAGTAAGATCCGCACCAGAGTGGTACAGTAATCCTGTCCTGGAAGTCATGTTACTTGATCATGACGAACCTACGAACTATGAGGAAGCGATGATGAGCCCAGATTCCGCAAAATGGCTTGAGGCCATGAAATCTGAGATGAGATCCATGTATGAGAACAAAGTATGGAATTTGGTTGACTTGCCCGATGATCGGCAGGCCATAGAGAATATATGGATCTTCAAGAACAAGACTAACTGAGGGAGTCCTGGATTAGCGGGTCTCCGGACAGCCGGACTATATCCTTTGGCCGGACTGTTGGACTATGAAGATACAAGATTGAAGACTTCGTCTCGTGTCCGGATGGGACTCTACTTGGCGTGGAAGGCAAGCTAGGCAATACGGATATGTATATCTCCTCCTTTGTAACCGACCATGTGTAACCCTAGCCCCCTCTAGTGTCTATATAAACCGGAGGTTTTAGTCTGTAGGACAACATACAATCATACCATAGGCTAGCTTCTAGGGTTTAGCCTCTCTGATCTCGTGGTAGATCAACTCTTGTACTACTCATACTATCAAGAACAATCAAGCAGGACATAGGGTATTACCTCCATCAAGAGGGCCCGAACCTAGGTAAACATCATGTCCCCTGCCTCCTGTTACCATCTGCCTTAGACGCACAGTTCGGGACCCCCTACCCGAGATCCGCCGGTTTTGACACCGACATTGGTGCTTTCATTGAGAGTTCCACTGTGTCGTCACCGTAAGGCTTGATGGCTCCTTCGATCATCGCTAGCGATGCGGTCCAGGGTGAGGTTTTCCTCCCCAGATAGATCTTCGTATTCGGCGGCTTCGCACTGCGGGCCAATTCGCTTGGCCATCTAGAGTAGATCGAGAGCTACGCCCCTGGCCATCAGGTCAGATTTGGAAACTTGAACTACACGGCCGACATCCGCGGAGACTTGATCTTCGACGGATTCGAGCCCATGTCGGACGCGCCACACAGTCGCGACGAGCATGACGTAACTCCGCCGTCGGACAATGTTCGGGAGATCGCATCCACAACTACTCTGGCTATCAATCCGGAGCAAGTCGCGCCATCCGAGAGCGGAGGGATGGACCCCGCCATGGAGGCCGCACTCTCAGTGGCGATAGAGCCAGATACTGACTTCACCCCTCACGAGAGCCGTGTCACCAAACCACTGGATTCATCTCCGGCCACGGACTCCGAGCCGCTCACATCCGTGCCCGTCGAGTCCGACTGGGCGCCGATCATGGAGTTCACCTCCGTGGATATCTTTGAGCACTGACCTTTCGGAGATGGGCTAAATTCATTAAGGTCTCTCTCCCTGTCAGGAGAACCTTGGCCGAACTATGTCCGGCTAGAATGGGACGCGGACGACGAAGAAATTCGCTGCCCACCCACCACCCACTTAGTAGCAACTGCCGACGACTTAACCGACATTCTCGACTTCGACTCCGAAGACTTCGACGGTATGGACGATGAAGCCAGAGACGAACAGGAACCACCGCCCACAGGGCGCTGGACCGCCACCTCATCATATGATATATACATAGTGGACACCCCCAAAGAAGGCAATGGCGACGAGACATCGGAGGATGACCCCTCCAGGAAGCAACCCAAGCGATGACGTCAGCGGCGCCGCTCTAAGTCCCGCCACAGCAAGAGCAGTGATACTGGCACATGAGATAATAACACTTCGGATAGCGCCGAAGACAACATCAATCCCCTCCAGCACGATGTAGAGCCGGAGGACGAACAAGCTAGCCCTCCAGAGCGGGCAGCAGATGGAGAACCGAAGGAGGACAATTACATGCCTCTCTCTGAAGACGAGGCGAGCCTCGCACTACGGGAATCAGTTAATTTGCCGTCAGGGGAGCTCTTTGCCGTCAGCTTTTCGTCGGGACAGACGGCAAAGACCACTTTTGCCATCAGTTACTGACGGCAAAGAATGGCTAACGGCAAAGACATACTTTGCCATCTGTAAAAAAAACACAGACGGCAAAGACGCTTTGCCGTCTGCGTTTTTTCTTTCTAGACAACAAAGTGCTCACTTCGCCGTCTGTAAAGAAAACCACAGACGGCAAAAATCTTTGCCATCTGTGTTTTTTTTACAGACGACAAAGTGCTACTTCGCCGTCTGTAAAAAAACCAGCAGACGGCAAAGAAAAAACACAGCCCACGGATCAATCACGCGGATCAGTGACATGGCAAAATCTGGTCCACACATCCCTACAAAGCAAAACCCACTCGCCCCACGCCCCATGCCCACGCCCCCACCACCACACTCTCTCTCTCTCTCCACCTTATCTTCCTTATCCTCTTGACAGCCCACCCACCCCTGACCCCCATCACGATCTCTTTCTGTGTCTCGTACCTCGGTGCTCTCGATCCAGAGAACGCCGCCACCACCTCGCCTACAGGCCATGCCCTCGCCGACCACCACCTCTCCTGCCGGCTCCGGCCTCGCCGGCCAGCACCTCGACCGCCCGCCACGGCCTCGCCTGCCGTCCTCGGGCCTTCCCTCTTGGCCTCCAGATCTAGCGGCCCCGTTCCCCTTCGCCCTCGCGGACCGCCGGCCTGGCGCCGTCGCCCCAGTCGACCTGCGCGCCCCGTCCCCCGTCGCCCCATCCGGTCGCCGGCCCCGTTCCCCGTCGCCCAAC
>NC_041384.1:698844538-698875648 GCF_002162155.2 Triticum dicoccoides
CTTCACCACCGGCGCCACCGGGCCCGACCCCGTCCCCCTTCACCACCGCAGGCCACTGGCCCCGGCCTGTCGCCCTCGTGGACCGCCGGCCTGGCGCCGTCGCCCCATCCCCCGTCGTCCCAGCCGGTCGCCAGCCCCGTTCCCCGTCGCCCCCACCCTGCATGGCCCGTCTTCACCACCGGCGCCACCGGGCCCGACCCTGTCCTCCTTCACCACCGCAGGCCACTGGCCCCGGCCCGTCGGCCCAGCATGCCTGCGCCGGCCCCGGCCCTCGACGCCGCACCATCTCCTGAATGAGGTTGGCAAGCTCCGGCGCCTTGGCGGACGGCTTGAGCTACTCGGGCGTCCAATGTTGCCTCACTTCTCTTGTAATCTGTGTAATCCGTCTGTGTGTACTGTGTGTAATATATTGGTCTGTAATCTGTTCATCTTGGGAAATAGAGCAGTTTTATATTGTGAAATTCATTCGGTGGTCGTTGATTCTTGGAACAACAAATGTTGGATACTGTGGTGTTCGTGGTACATTTGTTTATTTTTTTAATATATAAATTCTTTGCCGTCTGTGATTTAGGACGAAGACAGCAAAGACGGATCCCGGCTGACGGCGAATCTACTTTTCTTTGTTGTATGTTATATACACGGTTGACGGCAAAACTTTAGTTTAGCTGACGGCAAAATCTTTGCCATCAAGCAGAAAAATAGTAAACGGCAAAGTATTCTTTGCCGATTAATCTTTGCCGTCTGACTTTGCCGTCTACTTCCTAACGGCAAACTCTTTGCCGTCTAGATTTACGTCTTTGCCATCTGTTATCCACAGACGGCAAACTAGCAGTTTCCTGTAGTGTCGGCGGCGACGAGTTTATCGTGCCTGAGGACCTCGTCAAGCAAGAGCGCTTCAAGCGCCGGCTTATGGCCACAGCAAATAGCCTGGAGAAAAAGCAGCAACAGCTTCAAGCTGATCAAGACTTGCTAGCAGACAGGTGGACCGAAGTCCTTGCGGCCGAGGAGCATGAACTCGAGCGCCCGTCTAAGAGTTACCCAAAACGCAGGTTGCTACCTCACCTCGAGGAGGAAGCATTGAAACCTCCTTCACTAGTGTACAATGCGGCTGACCGGCCATTACGCGGCCGAGCCAGAGAGGCGCTTCAGCCTAAAGTTCAGACCGCACCCCGTCGCCACTCAGTCAAAAATACTAAGGCCCAGGGCAACAAAGAGGACCTGCGAGACATCTTGGATAGTAAGGCAAAAATCGCAAGGTCAATATACGGGACACGGGCATGCGCGCCAACACGGGACGATGATCGTCGCGTCGGATACACCAACAGTAAATCCGGCCGGGCCGAATACAGCAGACAAGACTCATACGAACTGCGTCGAGATATAGCCCGGCACAGAGGCGCCGCACACACCCTATGCTTCACTGATGAAGTTATGAATCATGAATTCCCGGAGGGTTTCAAACCCGTAAATATCGAATCATACGATGACACAACAGATCCCGCTGTATGGATCGAGGATTTCCTCCTTCACATTCACATGGCTCGCGGTGATGATCTACATGCCATCAAGTACCTCCCACTAAAACTCAAAGGACCACCTCGGCATTGGCTGAACAGCTTGCCAGCAGACTCTGTCGGCAGTTGGGAGGATCTGTAAGACGCATTTCTTGACAACTTACAGGGCACTTATGTGCGGCCACCGGATGCGAATGATTTGAGCCACATAACCCAGCAGCTAGAGGAGTCGGCCAGACAATTCTATACACGGTTCCTGACTAAGAAAAATCAAATTGTAGACTATCCGGATGCAGAGGCCCTAGCGGCATTCAAACATAACATCCGTGACGAGTGGCTTGCCCGCCACCTCGGCCAGGAGAAGCCGAAATCTATGGCAGGCCTCACAACACTCATGACCCGCTTTTGCGCGGGCGAGGACAGCTGGCTGGCTCGCAGCAACAACACATCGAGGAATCCGGATACCTCGGATACCAAAGATGTTAACGGTAGGCAGCATCGTAATAGACCAAAGCGCCGCAATAACGACGATAACACCGAAGATACGGCAGTCAATGCCGGATTCAGAGGCTCTAGATCCGGTCAGCGGAAAAGCCATTTAAAGAAATACTCCGGCTCCGTCTAGTCTAGATCGCATACTGGATCGCTCGTCTCAAATCCACGGCACCCCCAAAAAGTCAGCTAATCACACCAACAGAGAATGCTGGGTGTTCAAGCAGGCCTGCAAGTTAAATGCCGAAAACAAGGACAAGGGGCTGCATAGTGATGTCGAGGAGGAGCCCCGGCCACCGAGCACAGGAGGACAGAAGGGGTTTCCCCCGCAAGTGAAGATGGTGAACATGATATACACAACACACATTCCCAAGAGGGAGCAGAAGCGTGCACTAAGGGACGTCTATGCGATGGAGCCCGTCGCCCCAAAGTTCAACCCGTGGTCTGCTTGCCCGATCACCTTCGATCGCAGGGACCACCCCACTATCATCCGTCATGGCGGATCCGCCGCACTGGTCCTAGACCCCATCATTGATGGATTTCACCTCACTCGAGTCCTTATGGACGGCGGCAGTAGCCTAAACCTGCTTTATCAGGATACAGTGCGAAAAATGGGTATCAATCCCTCGAGGATCAAACCCAGCAAAACCACCTTTAAAGGCGTCATCCCAGGTGTAGAGGCCCATTGCACAGGCTCAATCACACTGGAAGTGGTCTTCGGATCATCAGACAACTTCCTAAGCGAAGAGTTAATCTTCGACATCGTCCAGTTTCGCAGTGGCTATCATGCACTGCTCGGACGGACAACATTTGCAAAATTCAATGAAGTGCCGCATTACGCATACCTCAAGCTCAAGATGCCAGGACCTCACGGGGTCATAACAGTAAATGGAAACATAGAACGCTCGCTCCGTATGGAAGAGCACACTGCAGCCCTTGCAGCAGAAGCATAAAGCAGTCTGTTCAGGCAGACTAGTCATTCGGCATCACAGCCCCCGGACACCTTCAAGCGAGTCCGGAACAAGCTGCAACAGGATCGCCTGGCACGATCAAAGCTCGCCTAGCAGTTCGGCCCCCGCCCCAGTCCCAGTGAAGCGACGAAATCCGTGCCGCACGTACATAACTACGCATTGAAAATACCATGGACATAGGCGGGGGCACGATCAGGACATGCCCCGCATTGTGGCTTAACCGCACTAGGGGCTGTATACCTTTGTCATTCCTTCTCTCTTTCAGGGCCTAACTCTCTGGAAGCCCTTTCCGGCAGTACGATTGTCGGACGCATTCCAGAAGCAACAACCAAGGCGGCAAGAAGCTAAGAGGAACACGGGAACCGCCAGGTGCTCTCTAGTAATAATTGATATACCTGCATTTCACTATTTATGCGTAGCTTGCCCTGGGATAGGACATTTCGAATTGTCCTACTTTACGCTTATTGCACTACTTGTACCAGTATGCTTCGCTGTATTATTCAAATAACAATGCATATCATTACTCTGTCATTGCATTATTCAAGTTTTTTCTTTCTCTTATATGTCCACTTACGACAATCCGCACCCGCACGTTCGGGTATGGTCAGTTTGCCAGGGGTTCTCGTTTACCCCATAATACGGTGCAAGAAGTCCGAACACTTTCAACAGTGTGGCACCCCGAACTTATATCATTATATGCATCAGCTCCGAATCATGTCTTTGGTCAAATTTTGGGTTGCCCGGATCCCATGCTTTGGTACCTTACGTTCCGCTATATCGGCTAAGGTAGCGGTGGGAGAACTACTGCGATTGTCTCCCGGTTCTTTCGGACGAGCACCTCAGTAGAGAAAGCCAAAACTGACTGTCATGATAAGGCGAGAGATTGGTCGCTGTTCCAGAGGTCTCAAGTCCTTAAAGACTTTTTCCGCTTTGGGCGAGGAGTCGGCCTTGTCCGGCTTAGGCGTGTATAGCGCCCCAAATTCGGCCCTCCGAATACCAGGGGATTCGCCAAAATTTGAAATCATAGACTTCTATGGCTAAGTGAGAGTGATAAAGCATTATAGTACGATTGCCTGGTTCGTTGCACTGAACACCTCCCTTGGAGGACCCAAAATGGGGGTAAAGAGTGTTCAGGTTTATCCCTAACACCCCGGTACTAGTTACGTGGAGGTAGAAGCCGACGACTGGCCAACTCTCAGATTTTATAAACGGCCGCACAGAAGGTAATATTTTAAATTAAGAAAGTGTCGCGTGGCGCAAATGAACTCGTTTCATATTACAGGATCACATGAGCATGTTCATTCAAAAATTACATCCTTAGCACACTCATCTGCCACTAGGCGGGAACCCTCCAGGAGACTCTCATAATAATTCTCGGGGCGGCGATGCTCCTTGCCCTCCGGCGGCCCCTCCTTCACCAGCTTCATGGCGTCCAGCTTCGCCCAGTGCACCTTCGCCCGGGCAAAAGCCCTGCGTGCACCCTTGATGCAGACGGACCGCTTGATGACTTCAAGCCGCGGGCAGGCTTCCACAAGCCGCCTCACCAGGCCGAAGTAGCTGCCGAACAGGGGCTCACCAGGCCACATCCGGACTATAAGGCCCCTCATGGCCTGTTCGGCCGCCTTGTGAAGCTCGACCAACTGCTTCAGCTGGTCGCTCAAGGGCACGGGGTGTTCGGTCCCAGTATACTGAGACCAGAACAACTTCTTCGTTGAGCTCCCCTTCTCAGCCCAGTAAAACTCCGTGGCATCTAGTACACTGCGGGGAAGATCTGCAAACGCTCCTGGAGAGCTTCAAACTCGGGTAAGAAAAAGGAAAGTCTCCTTCACGTGCTTGCTTTGCATAATGAATGCCTTACCCTCTGCTATCTTCTTCACTGTGTCAATCTCCTGGAGGGCCTTGTGGGCCTCGGCCTTGGCGCTCCGGACGCTTTCAAGCGCCTGCGCAAGCTCGGACTCTCGCGTCTTAGAGTCCAGCTCCAAGGACTCGTGATTTTTGGCAAGAGCCTCGAGCTCTTGCTGCACCTCGCCTACTCGGGCTTCTTGTTTCTTCCATTCAATGCGTTCTTTGGCCGCTTTGTCTTCGGCCACGGACAACGCCTTCCTCGGGGTCGCCACCTCGGTTGTGGCCCCTGACAAATCCATGATGATCCTATTACTTTATACCCGAACTTCTTTTTAACTATATAGACAGGGGTATTTCTTACCTTTGCTCTCTTCGAGCTGCCTCTTAGTAAGGCCGAGCTCATCCTCGGACCGCTTCAGGTCCTGCTTCAGCGCAGCAACCTCCACAGTATGTGCGGCAGCGGCCAGCAGTGAAGCCTACACATACACATAGACATACTCTAATTAGACTCCTAAGTTATCATTTGATCCTCTATTCGGCTTTTCTTCACGAACGCCGAATAGAGCATCAGGGCTACTATCTATGAAGTAATATTTTCTTATATTTTGATTGCTTACCTCAAAGCCTGTTAGGAGGCTGGCGCAAGCTTCTGTCAGTCCGTTTTTGGCGGACTGAACCTTCTCGACCACCGCACTCATGACAGTGTGGTGCTCTTCTTCAATGGAAGCGCTACGAAGCGCTTCCTGCAGGTTGTCCGGTGCCTCTGGTTGGACAGAGGACACCGGCACGGACGGTTGGCCCCCCTTCACGGGGGACCGCCTGCCAGAGTCCGGAACCATCGAAGGTTCCGGCGTAGTGTCCGGCTGGGGCCCGAACTCGAAGCCCGTGGGAGCCTCGCTCCCTTGGTACCCAGGGTCCGGGAAGTCGCCGCGAGGCGCTCCCAGGACCACCTTCCCTTGGCTCGGTGCCTGTTGTCCGTAGGGCGAGGGGTGGAAGCGGTCGGAAGAGAACCACTGTTCATATCCGACAAGTCCAAAGAGCCGCTCGACGAGGGCACGTCGAGATGAGCTCGGGACGGACTGCATAATCATGTTCGGCATGAGGGAAGGCAGTACAATAAAACATACCATGAAGTACTATGGTGTCCGGACACTTACGACTTTGCCAGGGGCTTGTCCCTGGGTAGCCACTCGTCGCCGCTGTCGGTGGCCGTCGTGGCACAGTCCGGAAGGAGGGTCCTTCCCTTCTTGGACCCTTCGGCCACCCCAGATGGATCGGCCTTCCTTTACTTGTCTCCCCCGGTTGGGGGGGGAGAACTTTTCTCCTCCTCCTCCTTTCCATGGGAGGAGTGCGCGTCGGAGTCATCGTCCGATGACTCCGATACAACCTTGCGCCGGAGACCCTTTCCGGTCCCCATGGCCTTCTTCTTGGTCTTTTCCGGCACCTCGTAGGGTGTCAGAGTCAGCATCTTCGTCAGAAGAGCGTCTGCAGGATCTTCGGGCAGCGGGGCTGGGCTATCAAGCTGCTCTGTCGTCTCTATCCAGTCCTGTTAATGGCATGGAAGTTTAGATCCTGCACACAACTAAACCGGGGCAAATAAATACCCTGAGAGATATATAAAGCCTACCTGATTTGCGCGGCGCTTTGCGCTGAGTCCGCGGTCCTCGTTGAGGGGGGAGGGATCTCGGCGCTCTTGAACAACACCCTCCAGACGTCCTCGTGCGTCGTGTCATAGAGCTCTCGCAACGTCTGGTGCCTGGCCGAGTCGAACTCCCACAAAACAAATGCCCGCCGTTGACACGGAAGGATCCGGCGAAAGAGCATAACTTGGACCACATTGACGAGCTTGATTTTCTTGCTCGTCATGTTCTGGATGCAGGTCTGGCTCGGTGATGTATAACCACCCCGATTGCCACCCCTTTATGGTATCCACATAGGTGCCCTCGAGCCAGGTGACATTAGGCATCTTGCCCACCATGGCGCCTCCACACTCTACTTGCTGGCCGCTCACCACCTTCGGTTTGACATTGAAGGTTTTCAGCCATAGGCCGAAGTGGGGCATGATGCGGAGGAAGGCCTCGCACACGACGATAAACGCCAAGATGTTGAGGATGAAGTTGGGGGCCAGATCATGAAAATCCAGCCCGTAGTAGAACATGAGCCCGCGGACAAATGGGTGGAGGCAAAATCCCAGTCCGCGGACGAAATGGGTAAGAAAAACTACCCTCTCATGGGGTTCAGGCGTTGGGACGATCTGCCCCGCATCGGGCAGCCGGTGCGCGATATCTTTGGCCAGATATCCGGCTTCCCGTAATTTTTTGACGTTCTCCTCCGTGACGGAAGAGACCATCCACTTGCCTCCTGCTCCCGACATGCTTGGAGTGGTTTGAGAAGAAGAATGCAAGCTTGGGCGCTAGAGCTCGAGTGTGCGGGAATGGGTAAGCGAGGAAGAAGAAGGCGTGGGTGAAAAAAGTAAATCCTTATCCCTTTATAAGGGCGGAAGAGGCGATGTGTCTCCCCACTTGCCTGGTAAAACCGCTTATTCCCCAGGCGCCGTAATTGATGGCGCGGTTGGGTTACCCACATCCGCATTGATGAGAATCCCGTGATAAGGGGGACACGATCTCTGCTTTGACAAGATGTGTCAAGAAAACCGCCTCGCGATATGTGCGGAGCTGGTTGAGAAAAGCGGTTCGAATAATAACCGGGCCATGGCGTAATGTAGTGTTGTCGAAACATGTCAGCAGATTAGATTTGTGGAAATATTATTCTCTCTATGGTGGTATGTTGAACTTATTTTGCAGGGCCGAACAATATCCTTGTATTCAGAACTCTTCCATGATGTATGCGGAGGAGGAACCTGCCTTGCAATGCGGAACACAACACTGCGCGCCGGACTCATTGTCATTGAAGCCTGGTTCAGGGGCTACTAATTAAGGGAGTCCTGGATTAGGGGGTCTCCGGACAGCCGGACTATATCCTTTGGCCGGACTGTTGGACTATGAAGATACAAGATTGAAGACTTCGTTCCGTGTCCGGATGGGACTCTACTTAGCGTGGAAGGCAAGCTAGGCAATACGGATATGTATATCTCCTCCTTTGTAACCGACCTTGTGTAACCCTAGCCCCCTCTGGTGTCTATATAAACTAGAGGGTTTTAGTCCGTAGGAAAACATACAATCATACCATAGGCTAGCTTCTAGGGTTTAGCCTCTCAGATCTCGTGGTAGATCAACTCTTGTACTACTCATATTATCAAGAACAATCAAGCAGGACGTAGGGTATTACCTCCATCAAGAGGGCCTGAACCTGGGTAAACATCGTGTCCCCTGTCTCCTGTTACCATCCGCCTTAGACGCATAGTTCGGGATCCCCTACTCGAGATCCGCCGGTTTTGACACCGACGCTGACGCTGACGGTAATGTTACTGTCTACAAAGCTCGACTTGTTGCAAAAGGTTTTTGACAAGTTCAAGGAGTTGACTACGATGAGACCTTCTCACCCGTAGCGATGCTTAAGTCCGTCTGAATCATGTTAGCAATTGCCGCATTCTATAATTATGAAATTTGGCAAATGGATGTCAAAACTGCATTCCTTAATGGATACCTTAAAGAAGAGTTGTATATGATGCAACCAGAAGGTTTTGTCGATCCAAAAGGTGCTAACAAAGTTTGCAAGCTCCAGCGATCCATTTATGGACTGGTGCAAGCCTCTCGGAGTTGGAATATATGTTTTGATAGTGTGATCAAAGCATATGGTTTTGTACAGACTTTTGGAGAAGCCTGTATTTACAAGAAAGTGAGTGGGAGCTCCGTAGCATTTCTAATATTATATGTAGATGACATATTGTTGATCGGAAATGATACTGAATTTCTGAATAGCATAAAAGGAAGGTGTGAAGTTGGAGCTCCGTAGCATTTCTAAGAAAGTGAGTGGGAGCTCCGTAGCATTTCTAATATTATACTGTATTACAAGGTGTGAAGTTGAGTCAGACTCAATGCCCGACCAATGCAGAAGATAGAGAGAAAATGGAAGGTGTTCCCTATGCTTCAGCCATAGGCTCTGTCATGTATGCAATGTTGTGTACCAGACCTGATGTGTGCCTTGCTATAAGTTTAGCAGGGAGGTGCCAAAGTAATCCAGGAGTGGATCACTCGACAGCGGTCAAGAACATCCAGAAATACCTGAAAAGGACTAAGGATATGTTTCTTGTATATGGAGGTGACAAAGAGCTCATCGTAAACGGTTACGTCGATGCAAGCTTTGGCATTGATCCGAAGTCACAAATAGGACACGTGTTTTTATTAAATGGTGGAGCTGTCAGTTGGTGCAGTTCCAAGCAGAGCGTCGTGGCGGGATCTACGTGTGAAGCGTAATACATAGCTGCTTCGGAAGCAGCAAATGAAGGAGTCTGGATGAAGGAGTTCATATCTGATCTAGGTGTCATACCTAGTACATCGGGTCCAATGAAAATCTTTTGTGACAATACTAGAGCAATTGCCTTGGCAAAGGAATCCATATTTCACAAGAGAACCAAGCACATCAAGAGACACTTCAATTCCATCCGCGATCAAGTCAATGAAGGAGACATAGAGATTTGCAAGATACATACGGATCTGAATGTTGCAGACCCGTTAACTAAGCCTCTCTCACGAGCAAAACATGATCAGCACCAAGACTCCATGGGTGTTAGAATCATTACAATGTAATCTAGATTATTGACTCTAGTGCAAGTGGGAGACTGAAGGAAATATGCCCTAGAGGCAATAATAACGTTGTTATTTATATTTCCTTATATCATGATAAATGTTTATTATTCATGCTAGAATTGTATTAACCGGAAACTTAGTACATGTGTGAATACATAGACAAACAGAGTGTCACTAGTTTGCCTCTACTTGACTAGCTCGTTGAATCAATGATGGTTAAGTTTCCTAACCACAAACATGAGTTGTCATTTGATTAACATGATCACATCATTAGAGAATGATGTGATTGACTTGACCCATCCGTTAGCTTAGCACGATGATTATTTAGTTTGTTGTTATTGCTTTCTCCATAACTATACATGTTCCTATGACTATGAGATCATGCAACTCCCGAATACCGGAGGAACACTTTGTGTGCTACCAAACATCACAATGTAACTGGGTGATTATAAAGGTGCTCTACAGGTGTCTCCGATGGCGTTTGTTGAGTTGGCATGGATCAAGATTAGGATTTGTCACTTCGATTGTCGTAGAGGTATCTCTGGGGCCGCTCGGTAATGTACATCACAATAAGCCTTGCAAGAAATGTAGCTAATGAGTTAGTTACGGGATGTAGCATTATGGAATGAGTAAAGAGACTTGCCGGTAACGAGATTGAACTAGGTATTGAGATACCGACGATCGAATCTCGGGCAAGTAACATATCAATGACAAAGGGAACAACGTATACCGTTATGCGGTTTGACCGATAAAGATCTTCGTAGAATATATAGGAACCAATATGAGCATCCAGGTTCCGCTATTGGTTATTGACCGGAGACATGTCTCGGTCATGTCTACATAGTTCTCGAATGTAGGGTCCACACGCTTAATGTTCGGTGACGATCGGTATTACGAGTTGATAACCCACAAGTATAGGGGATCGCAACAGTTTTCGAGGGTAGAGTATTCAACCCAAATTTATTGATTCGACACAAGGGGAGCCAAAGAATATTCTCAAGTATTAGCAGTTGAGTTGTCAATTCAACCACACCTGGAAACTTAATATCTGCAGCAAGGTATTTAGTAGCAAAGTAATATGATAGTAGTGGTAACGATAGCAAAAGTAATATTTTTGGGTTTTGTAGTGATTGTGACAATAGCAACGGAAAAGTAAATAAGCGAAGAACAATATAGGAAAAGCTCATAGGCATTGGATCGGTGATGGAGAATTATGCCGGATGTGATCGATCATGTAACAATCATAACATGGGGTGACACAGAACTAGCTCCAGTTCATCAATGTAATGTAGGCATGTATTCTGAATATAATCATACATGCTTATGGAAAAGAACTTGCATGACATCTTTTGTCCTACCCTCCTGTGGCAGCGGGGTCCTAATGGAAACTATGGGATATTGAGGCCTCCTTTTAATAGAGTACTGGACCAAAGCATTAACACATAGTGAATACATGAACTCCTCAAACTACGGTCATCACCGGTAAGTATCCCGATTATTGTCACTTCGGGATTAACGGATCATAACACATAATAGGTGACTATAGACTTGCAAGATAGGATCAAGAACTCTCATATATTGATGAAAACATAATAGGTTCAGATCTGAAATCATGGCACTCGGGCCCTAGTGACAAGCATTAAGCATAGCAAAGTCATAGCAACATCAATCTCAGAACATAGTGGATACTAGGGATCAAACCCTAAAAAAACTAACTCGATTACATGATAAATCTCATCCAACCCATCACCGTCCAGCAAGCCTACGATGGAATTACTCACGCATGGCGGTGAGCATCATGAAATTGGTGATGGAGGAAGATTGATGATCACAATGGCGACGGATTCCCCTCTCCGGAGCCCCGAACGGACTCCAGATCAGCCCTCCCGAGAGAGTTTAGGGCTTGGCCGCAGCTCCGTATCCTAAAACGCGATGAATCCTTCTCTCTGATTTTTTTCTCCCCGAACACGAATATATGGAGTTGGAGTTGAGGTTGGTGGAGCGTCAGGGGGCCCACGAGGCAGGGGGCACGCCCAGGGGGTAGGGCCCGCCCCCCACCCTCGTGGACAGGGTGTGGGCCCCCTGACATGGATCTTTTTTCTAGTATTTTTTATACATTCCAAAAATAATCTCCGTTGATTTTCAGGTCATTCCGAGAACTTTTATTTCTGCACAAAAATAACACCATGGCAGTTCTGCTGAAAACAGCGTCAATCCGGGTTAGTTCCATTCAAATCATGCAAGTTAGAGTCCAAAACAAGGGCAAAAGTGTTTGGAAAAGTAGATACGACGGAGACGTATCACAAGTTTATGTGTTTTGATGTATTGATGGTAGTTCGGAGTCCCGGATTTGATCACGGACATGACGAGGAGTCTCAAAATGGTCGAGACATAAAGATCGATATATTGAAAGCCTATGTTTGGACATCAGAATGATTCCGGATGAGTTCGGGCATTTTCCGGAGTACCGGAAGGTTACCGGAACCCCCCGGGGAGTATATGGGCCTTATTGGGCCTTAGTGGAAAATAGGAGAGCGAAGGAAAAGGTGGGAGGCGCGCCTCACTAGCCCAATCCGAATTGGGAGGGGGGCTCCCCCCCTTTCCTTTCTCCTCTCCTCCCCTTCCTTCTCTCCTACTCCTACTACATGGAAGGGGCGAATCCTACTCCCAGTGGGAGTAGGACTCCCCTAGGGCACACCATAGAGAGGGCCGGCCCCTCTCCGCCTCCACTCCTTTATATACGGGGAGGGGGGCACCCCATAGACACACAAGTTGATCATTGATCTTTAGCCGTGTGCGGTGCCCCCCTCCACCATAAGCCACCTCGGTAATATCGTAGCGGTGCTTAGGTGAAGCCCTGTTCCGGTAGCAACATCATCACCGTCATCACGCCGTTGTGCTGACGAAGCTCTCCCTCGAAGCTCTACTGGATCGTGAGTTCACGGGACGTCACCGAGCCGAACGTGTGCAGATTGCAGAGGTGCTGTATCTTCGGTACTAGATCGGTCGATCGTGAAGACGTACGACTACAGCAACCGCATTATCATAACGCTTCCGCTTACGGTCTACGAGGGTACGTAGACGATACTCTCCCCCCTTGTTGCTATGCATCACCATGATCTTGCGTGTGTGTAGGAATATTTTTAAAATTATTGCGTTCCCCAACAAAATAGTCCACCATGCTCCAGTTCTAATGTGAAGAAAGGGGTGTCTACACTGACTCCCATTGCTGAATCACAAACTACAACCACACAGTGCAGAATGTAAGCACAATCATCAATAAAGATAACTGAATAAATACATTTAACTACATCTTCAAGTTAAATGAATCTTCAAGTTAACTGCATCTTTAACTAATTAAAATGAATAAATTCAGCTATCTTCAGAAACTGAGTTAATTGAATTTTGCCAGTTAACTGCAACTTGCAACTGAATTCAGTTAACAGAATAAATTCAGTTAACTACAGCTTGCAAATTAACTCAACAAAAGCCCAGTAACAAACTAATTTAGCATGGCTAATGTACAAACTAAGTACTAATCCACTACTTATCTCAAGCCGTGCCCTACATTGGCCAAACAAAGTTTAGACTTTTTACACTGCAAATGCCGCCCCCTACGCACAAACCCTAGGCCAAATTGGCACATATTTGCAAAACAGTACGTACGTACTAGCCATAAACCTAAAGTCTGGCCGAAAAACATTCAAAACAAGAACCCTAGGTTCTTGCCTAAAATCACCAACTTCACCCAAAACCCTAGACTACAATCGACTACCCAATAACCAGTTTGACGTCGCGGGAAGCACTACAACCACGAACTACCAACCAATGGGCCTGAAACGAGCTCAAAACTGGGCGATCGAACGGGGAGGAGAACACCGACCGAGAGAGTTGACATCGAGCAGAGAGGAGGAACAGAGCAGAGAGGATGGATGACTAACCATAATTCGGAGGGTTGACACCGAACGGCCGAACTTGGTGCGCAGTAGGCGGCGGGTGCACACCGCCGGTGAAGTCCGGCAATGACGCCATGGCTCACGCGAGCGCAGCCAGCACGGCCGGTCACGGACAGGGGGTGAGGGCGACGAATGATTGGGCGAGGGGAGGGAGACCCAATAAATTCAGGTGAAAAGTGCAGTGTAGTGCGGGTTGATTAGTGCTAAGGCCAAGGGGGTAATTGCAAAAGGTATTGCGCTGACCGGCTCTGCTGACTTGGCTCCACTTGTCGTCATTTGATTGGCTATGACCAAATTTGCACATTGGGTGCGGGATGCGATAGTTTGCTTTTGCAAGTTTTAGACTAAACTATCACATCTCGAACAAGTTCCAAGATTCCTGGTACTATTACCTCTACAAAAAGATGCTTGTTGATTTGAGTCGAGTGGCTGGGAGCATCACTTTGGAGGATACTAGGTAGGGGCCGGTTACTGGTACCAGTAGCAGTAGTAGTAGCACATATTCGCGTTTATCCAACCATCCTATCGTGTTCATCCGGCCGCAGGTAGTGTGGCGCGCCGACGGGGTGCCATGGACCCGATGCGAGCCATGCACATCGATAGGAATCCTCGTGGATGGGTACATGCATGCATGTCCCTGCGGCCGGGTGAGTCGACATGCGTGGGTCGAACCGTTGGAATGGGATCGCATTGTGTTATGCTGTGCTTTGCACGTGTGCAACTAGTTTAGGGTATATTCTAACCACTATTGAAGTTGGTAAATTAAACGTTGTGCTTAGCTGAGGGTTGTAAAATGGACCTTTTTTCTGTTTCATTTAGTTTTACTAATTGCCCTTTTATTTGTTACTTCCGCTGTTCCATCTATAAGACCTAATTAGTTGATACCCACTAACTCTAATTCTCTCAACATGCAAATCCTCAGATCATCAAATGTGTCATGTTATCATCCATTAAAACTATTTTTTAGCACATGTATACCCCAATTTAATTTTTTTCATCTTCAATTGTCCAACGTACATGCATACTCTTTGTTCACATTATTTGCAAAAAAGAAATATTCTTTGTTAGCACACAATTACTTTTGAAAATAAAAGCTTTTGATTTAGGTTATTTCGTTCGTACAAAATTTATCCAAAATTAATCTTTAAAGTAGGTGGCAGTAGTAGGCTTTTCAATTGCAACAAGGTGAAGTGATTCTTGGGACCTTGCACGCTCGGTCGGCGGATTGAGATACCTAGTAGGATGCAACTCTAGCAGAATCGCAGTATTCGCATTGAATATAGAGCGAGTTTCATATGTTTTTAAGGCTGGACATGTGACATGTAAACTTAGAGTCGTCATATTTGTGCCCTTATAATTTTCTTACATATGAGACATATATATCATTGGCTGCATACTTATTTTTCAATTAGAATTACAATTGCATATTTGGTTAACCAACAATAGTAGACTAAAGGTCACACACATTAGAGCCCGGTGGCGGCAAAGAGGTTGGTGTTTGTCGGTTACTAACGCGGCGGGGGCAAGGACAATTTTGACAGCGGCGATATCAGTGGTGGGGTACCAAATCCGGGGGTGATGATGCTAGAAATTATACTAAGCATTGAGCCAGACACCCACCGACCTAATCCTTATTATGATTTTTGAAAAATGTCGACGACCCCACTCCTTCTCGCCACTGATGGCAGCCGCTTATCCTCCTTCAAGTGCGGCACCCAATCACAGGAAGGTAAGTGGTGGTTATGGGCGGCGAGGGGGGGGGGGTGAAGGTTGTGTGTGGCGGATATATGAGCTAGGTTGGACATAGTGACACCCTTTTAATAGCCGTGGGCAACAGGAAAACATGGGGGGCATAGAAAAAATGTGGCAGAAAACATAACGAAAATGGTTGTAGGAATTTGACACGTAGACATCCGCCATTAATTGAGACGCTTTGTGGTGCCATGGGCGTTTGCACCATTGCCAAGGAGAGGAGATGGGCCGCGCGGGAGGCCGGGGATGGAGGTGAAACTTCCTTTCCATACAAAGCAGTTGACAGATAGAGCGCCCTCCAAATCAACGCTCACTCCTTCAAGTGTGGAGGCTCGCTGCTCGATTTGGAGCACCCTCAGAAATCGGCGCAATATAACGACTCTTCTAGAGTTGCTCCTAGTTACTACATGATAGATGCCTGTTGATTTTCCCTTTGCAAAAAGATGCTTGTTGATTTGAGTCGAGTGGTTGGCAGCATCACCTTGGGGGGTACCAGGTAGGGGCCGGGTACTGGTAGCAGTAGCAGTGGCACATATTCGCGTTTATCCATCCATCCATCCATCTTATCGTGTTCATCCGCAGGTACTGTGTCGCGCCGAAGGGATGCCATCGATCCGATGCGAGCCATGCATATCGATTGGCATCCTCGTGGATCTGTACATGCATGTTCCGCCGGCCAGGTGAGTGGACATGCGGCATGGGTGGATCCATTGGAACGGAATCGCATTTAGTTTTGATGTGCTTTGCACGTGCGCAGGCAGGCAGGCAGATGAGATGGGAAATGCTCGCGGCCGGGGCCGAAAGCTCAAGGATGATGCGGCCGACGCAACAAATTAATTCGAGCATTTCCTCCTGGTGGAAGGAAAAGAGGTCGGCCGGATCTAAGCGATTCGAAAAAGAAGGCAGGCCAAGATCGATGCGCACGGATATACATTTTTTTCCCCGATGATGCGCGCGGATATTCGCGGGCTCTCGGCAGCGTATTGCACGCAGACGCTACAAGTTTTTTTTTTTTTTTGAGAACTCGCAGACGCTACAAGTCGGCCCGATCTTGGGCGACTGAACAAGTGGCAGAGCAACGGCCAACGGGCCGGAGTCGCCATTCCTGGGCCCCCGATGGCGTGCGCCGGGAGAGAGAGAGAGCGATCGCGGTTGCGGATGGATGCGGACGCGTGGGTGCGTGTGCGGCTCGGGCGGCCCGAGCGGCGCCCACGCCCGCCAACTCCCGGCCGGCCGGTCGGTACAAACGTACGTGCGTGCCGTCGCCCTCGTCGGAGCGACCGCGACTCGTAGGCCGCTCCACTGCCGTCGCGCAAGGTCCCACCCTCTCCGTTGCGTCCTGCAGTGCAGCGGCTGGCTGGCTGACAAGTCCCGATGAGTTGCACCTTGCACCGGTTTGTTGAAACGATATGACAAGAGCCGGCCGACGACGGAGACGGACATCGATGCGGCCGAGCACAAGCTCCACGGCTCACTTCCCGATAAGATTAGGAATTTCCTTGGTGAAACTTAAACTACAGTTGAATACTAGTGTTTCCCACGTACGTAACCACGCGAATCACGCATGGCCATCCAGGTTACGACTAGTACCGGCCGGCCGGCTCCTTTGTCTTGGTCAATCAACCACTGTCGCCACCACAATAAACTAAAGATACGTGACAAGATCTACTACTCCATGTAGTAGTAAAATGGATGCATATTTTTGGCTGTCAATGCTAGCCCATGAACTGCATACATAGACATTGTTGCGTCGTGCATGTCCGACGGAGTGAAAAAGAAAACTTGTACCGCCTGCCATTGTACTGAGTCGCGTGGAAACAATTAATTGTCACTCGATTTCCCGTTTTCTATCTAAAGCTTTGTATTCCTCCTCAACAGGTATGCGCACCGCTGTACTTCTTCGGTTCTTCCCCATCCAAGCGCGTCGGCGAGTTTCTTTCCGAGCCTAGCTAGATGGCGAAGGCAACCAAACGTCCCTTTTTCTTCCCGTGTGCGGGCCTCGTTGGGTCTAATGTGAGCAGCCAAACGCGTCCAAAGTGTCTTCTTTGATTCCATTTTCAATAGTTACTGTGGTGGCCGCGCCAAACAAATGTTTTGTCTCGGTTATTACATTGGTTGCATATATATAAGCCAATCAAAGTCTTGGATGCGTCAGTTCCATCCCAACCATACGCAACAAATCCTGAGGGCCGCGGGGAACATGTTCAGATTGAGAATGCCCAAACCACCACATTTTTGGGGGATACAAAACTTACAGAAAACAGTTTGATGATGTGTGTTGTCAACGGGGCTTTGCCACCACTCTATAGCTTCTCTCAACTTGTGAGAGCAAACGAGTGAGCGTGCAGGGCACGCAGAGGTCGGCCCGACCTGGTACGGCAACGTTCGGGGCTTCATTTTGCCACGGCATGTGCACGACACTACTCCAGGGATCATCCATCGATAAGCCTGGACAGCCCTAGGCCCTTGGATTAGCTATCGTGCATGTATCGTTCAGCAAAAGATCGTCCGTGAAGTAGTTCCGTAGACAGTCGGTGCACCGCACGCTTGGCCTTTTCAGTTGCATGCATGCATGCATACAGTGTGAGATTCGTTAGCTACTCGATAGAAATCGCTTTCCGGGTAGGTAGGGGCCGGCCGGAAGAACATATCCTGCGGAGGAATCAGTCGATCAGTGTTCTCTTACATATACATGCACGTGACATGGCACCCCGACTCGGTCGGCCTAATCCTGCAGAAGGTCGGCCTAATCCTGGATCTCGACTGATTCCTCCCGATGTACGTGTGGCGGCCCCGGCTGCCACGCGAGCCGGTACGTGGCCAAATACCTGTGGCCGCGTAGGTGAGAGCGGAGCGGTGGAGCGAGAGATGGAGATGTCCGAAGATGCTCGCGGGCCGGGCCCGAAAGCTGAAGCGATAATGTCGAGGTTCAAGGCGCCACGACCGGGCGCTCCGTCTTGGCGAGGCGTGTCGCGGAGCGAGGAGAGACGAGAGAGCAGTGCCCCCACCCCCCTCCGGCCCTACCCTGGGCCTGGCGCGAACCAACGGCACCGAATACAATACCCCGCCGCCCGGGTGGTGATGACTGATGATGCGTCGTGTGCGGCTCGGGTGACCCGGGCGGCGGCCACGGACGCCAACCCCCGCCGACCGGTGCACGCACGTCCCTCTCCGTCGGAGGCTCGGAGCGACCCACCGACGGCGACCCGGCGCGTCGCCTTCCCCGGGTCCTTTTCCGTTTCCGCGACGTGCAGTGGTTGGCTTGGCTGGCTCGCACGCTTTGCACCGTACGAACGTCCCGTGCATGCCCGGGAGAGACCTGACCAGCCATCAGCCATGGCCCATGCAGATGGCGGCTCTGTTACATACATCAGCTGCGTGATGGCCACGAGCACCTGCTGTCAGGTATGTCACGTTTCGTTCCGAATCATGCACTGTACACTACTGTATATCACCTGCGCTGCGGTCTGCAGGCCCCTTTCGGTTACGGGAGTGCTTCACTTCAGCCAGCTGTAGTTCCTGACGCCGCAGGTACTACTAGACTAGATGCGCGCGCACTGCTCCTACGCTAGCTTCACGCCACGGCTGCCTGTATATACCGACACCGACACCAGGATGGATGCACCTGACGCGATACACATCATCGATCATGGCAAAGCGAGCGCGCTTGACCGCTCCGGGTATAATTTGATTTTCTCGGGAAGCGCGCGCGGGAGCCGACGACCACCGACGAAACGCCGGAACACCTCCGCTTCTTTTCTTCCACGCGGACATCATCATCATCATCGGTCCACAGCGCAAATCTCGATTGCTAATGGCCAATGGAGGCCGATGTCCATGGGGATCCGTTTCAAAGTACTTCCTTCGGTCCTTTTTAGTTCGCATATACAATTTGACTGAAATCAAGCCTCGTAAAATTTGACCAACTTTATAGAAAAAAGTACTCCCTCCTTCAACCTATACAGGGCCTAATGCTTTTTTCAAGGCTGCCCTTGACTATTGACAAAATTAATAGTATATGACATGCATAATGTGAAAATTATATCATTGAAATCTCCTTTCACATATGAATTTGATGATATGCTTTGCGTAAGTTGCATGTCATATATTATTGCTCTAACATTTGGTCAAAGTTAACCTCGAAAAACGCATTAGGCCCTATATAGATGGAAGGAGGGAGTACCAACATTCACAAATCTGAAATCAATACCAATAGATGTGTCATGACTTAAAGTTTCATATTGTATAACTTTAGCATGGCAGATGTTGATATTTTTTCATATAAATACGGTCAAACTTTGTGAAGTTTGACTTCAGAGAATTCTAATATGCAAAGTAAAAAGGACCGGAGGCAGTACCATTTTCTACACCTCGATTTTTTTTATTTTTTACGAACATACATACACATGTATACTAGTATGTACATGCGTAAAATTTCATAATTCACGTGCGGCCTAAAAAAGACAAATGTGTATTTCGTATCTATCGTCTTGATCCATCCGCAGGTACCGTGGAGCGTCCATGGACGGGGCGCGATTGTGCGATCGATGCGAGCTGGTGGACGGAAGAAAAGCGAGGCCTCGCCGTAGGTTATTAGGTTCGTCGTCCTGCCTGCTCGTGTGCCATGAACGGGCGTGTTTGCTTCAGCTCTCTTCTCCGGAACCTACTCCTCGATCGTGTGCGACCCAATGATGAAGATGCGTCGGGATTGAGAGAGATGGCGTGCGTGTGCGGCCTGAGCGACCCGGGCGGCGGCGGCTAGTACGCAGACGCAGGGATTGCGCGCGGGGATCGCGGGGGCACTTGGCGCGCGCCCATGGATCCGGACGTCGCCCAGGTCCTTTTTCCGTTTCGGTTCCTGTGACGCGCAGCAGCGCGGGGATCGCGGTTGGCTTGGCTGCTTCTATCCATACGTACGTGTCGTGGGCGGGAGAGACGGACCCTGACCACGACCAGCGTGGCCTCCAGCCCCTGCCACGAGAAGCCATGTCCATGTGTGCACGTTTCTTTCGAATATGCGTTCCGCTCGCGGCTCTGGGTCACGGGACGACGCGTGTGCGTGCGTGCTCCAGCCAGCTGTGTTCCTGAATCCTGACGGCGCGTGGCACGCACGTTATCAACTCCGCGTCACTGCTCCTACGCTTCACGGCTGTCTGACACCGCGATGCACCAGGGCATTCTGCAGATGGCCACGTAGGCCATGATGGCATGGCATGGCACCGCGTGGGGGCGGCCATGCAGGGAGCAGGAGCGTATCCGCGGGCAGGGCAGGATGGATACTCTCTCTACGTAGGAGTAGTACGTACGTCCATGGATCGAGTCGAGTCGAGCCGCTTGGCTCGATCGCTTGATCGGCTTTGCCACTAGTTTAATGCCGCCCGGGGAAGCGCGCGGGAGACGACAAGGCCGACGACGACCGGCGAAACACCGGGGCACCACCCACCCGTTCGGCCCTCCTTCCAGAGGGAGAGAGAGACATCATCATCATTCTCTCCATCGATGTGGCCCGGCGCAAACCAACCCCCACAAAAAACAAAAACAAAAACAAAAACTCCACAGCGCAATTCTCGATAAGCCTTATCATTACCCCTCCTCCCGCTCCTCCTACTTCCGTGGTGATAGTTGAGCTTGGGTAGATGAATAATTCCCCACGCGAATCACACATGTGGTATGTGCATGGCCGTCCTTTACTCTCCACCATAACAAATAATTTTTTAAACAAAATAAATTAAAGATACGTGACAAGATGTACCACCACCACCACAGACGGATGGGTATGTGAACGAATCCTAGCCACGCATGAAGGAGTAGATACAAATTGTCGCTCCATATATAACTACTCTACATGTGAAAGAGAAAACTTGTACGCTACTGTACCGCCCGCCTGCCAGTGTGAATTTGAATTGTGAAGGAATTTCAATGCCGAGGTGGCAGGCATTGAGGGAGAGGGAAACGGATTGTGCCCCTCTCTCTCCCGGAGCCGGATCCCCTGACGTACGGCCACCTGACGTTGGGCCACTGACGCGTGGGTCCGGATCCACACGTCAGCGAGTGCGCCGTAAGTCAGAGGAGCCGCGTCCCTCTCTCCCGGCCGGCCCTCGCTCGGACAGCCAGAGCTGACTTTTGCACCTCCTCCACACTCCTCTTTCCTCTCCCCTCCCTTGCTCCCTCCCCAGCCTCATGTTCTTCTCCCCCTTCTTCCTGTAGCTTCCATCCCACCCCCTGCCCCAATTCGACCCTCCCCTCCCGCCCCCCGCCTAAAAATCCAGTCTTGCTTGGGGCCCGTCCCTTCCGGCAAGCGGAGATCCTCCCGGGGAGGGGATCCCCACTCGTCGAGACCCGGCGCGGCGGCCTCTCCTGTACGGGCCACGCGTTTTCCCTGGTTCCGGCGAGGGAGGGGAGGAGAGGGGGGAGCGCGCCTGGATGAGCTGCTTCTCCTGCTTCGGCCCGGCCCTCGAGGCGGAGGGCGGCAAGCCGGGGCCCGACGCCAAGGACCCCCGCGCCAAGGACGGCGCCGCGCCGGATCGCGCCGGATCAGGTGCGCCCGCTGGATCTTGCAATTGCGAATCCCTCCCCACCTCTTCCTTTAGCTTTAGCCTTCGTTTCGCCGTGTTGCTTACCGCGGGCGCCGGCGGCGTGGTGTTGTTTAGTGTTACCATGCTTTCTTCTCCTGCTTGCTTACTTATTGAGTGCTCCTATTTGCTGAGCTGCGATCTCGCCTTGTGAGGAAGAGATGGGAATGCACAGGCTGCTGCTAGGATTGTTTTTACCTCTGGTTTAGTTATGAGAGAGCGTTGAATTGGAAGCTGAGTAATCCTTGCTTCTGGCAATACTAAAACCAGGAGAGCAGGCAGCAAGCTGCCTATGCATGGGTACCAAGCGATGGGTATTTTGTTACCATGCCTTGAAACCCAGACCCCTCTATAATAGTACAAGGGAGGATACAGTATGACATAGGAGCGGAGAGGATACATACACATGATGTGGCTGTCATTTCAACAATCCTTTTTACATACAGTACTTATGTTTGAGGCAGTGTATTTGTCCAGCTAGGCCACTAACTCGTCGTGGCGATTCACAATCTATCTGCCATTCCTCTCCTTCGGGGTTTGCCGGTTTGGCAGCATAAAGCGCCAGCCAATTGTAGCGTACAAAAGATTGGTACTAAGAGGACCCTGCCTATTATGGTGTACAAAAGACTGGCAGAGGATCCTTTCTTCTCATGAAACTGAGTGATGGAGGAATTGTAGGAAATACTTTCAATATTTACATCATTGTGGTAATGCTTCCGGTGTTACTTCAGAAACTGAATGCCGAATTTTTCTCTAGCTAACGGTCGTTTCAAACAAGTTGAGTATTAATTCCAAGCCTTCTACTTAAATGTGGCTGTTCACTAGCTCCCAGGGGAGGAATATGATTTTGTTGTTGTTGTTGTTGTTGTGTGGTTAAGACAAATGGTTAAAAATAGGTGTTTCCTTCAAGCTGAAGTCCTTCTAGAGTAGTAGCAAAGTTTCCTTCATCTAATACCACTCAGGGCTCCTTTGATTCAAAGGAATTGCATAGGATTTTTGGAGGATTTAAACCCTTAGGGATTTTTCCTGTGATGCTCGTTTGATTCGTAGGATTGGCATCCTTAGGAATTTTTCCATATGATCCATTTGTACTACATTTTGGAGGAAAATTTCCATCCACTCAAACCTCTTTGTAGAATTCCTTTCTTTTTCCTATGCTATCAAACATTCTTTCAAATCCTGTAGGATACTATGGGACATGTCACCCTATTCCTGCATTTTTCCTATTCCTTCATTTTGACAATCCTGTGAATCAAAGAGGCCCTCAACTTCTTTTAATGTTTCTACTCTCTGCTGGCAGAATGTTAGTGCTCTAAGAGTGAACCACTTTTTTTTTCTGTTAAATCATTTAATTTAACTGATTGTACTGAAACTGACTGCTAACTCTGAACCATTTTCTGCTCAGATAAATTGAGGCTGCAGGGTGGATCAGACCCTAAGAATAATCATCTAACCATCCCTCGGGATGGGAGCAGCCAAAACATTGCCGCGCAGATTTTCACTTTTCGTGAGCTTGCTGCTGCCACTAAGAACTTCAGACAAGATTGCATGTTGGGCGAGGGAGGTTTCGGACGTGTATATAAAGGTCGCCTAGAGAGTGGGCAGGTCAGTATACTATACACTGAGATCTTCCTGAATACTCCCTCTGTAAACTAATATAAGAGTGTTTAGATAACTAAAATAGTGATCTAATTGCTCTTATATTAGTTTACGGAGGGAGTACACTCTAACTTGTAGATTTTGAGCGATTCAGCTGAAATATTCACCTCTTATGCGAAATGTTGGTAGAGTTTCTATGTTTATTTTAATTGGGTTAGTCCTGGACACTAACAAACTGATTGTACTTCTCAGGCTGTTGCTGTGAAGCAACTTGATCGTGACGGGCTCCAAGGAAATAGAGAATTCCTTGTTGAGGTCCTCATGCTCAGTCTCTTGCATCACACTAACCTTGTCAATCTAATTGGTTATTGTGCTGATGGTGACCAACGCCTCCTTGTTTATGAGTTTATGCCACTGGGCTCATTAGAAGATCACTTGCATGGTTCGTTTATCTTCTCTTTGCGATGTCGTCTTTAAAAATACCATGTGTGCTTATAGCAGTATATACTAAGTAATATTTTTATTATTACATATGTACTCAGCATGACTGCTTCATGAATCCTTTAAAAATCAATGGCATCTTTAGTTGAAGGCTAAAGTATTATTTTCTAATATATGTAGATGTGCCACCTGAGAAGGAACCTCTTGACTGGAACACACGGATGAAGATAGCTGCAGGTGCAGCCAAGGGCTTAGAGCATCTTCATGACAAGGCCAGCCCTCCTGTTATTTACCGGGATTTCAAATCGTCAAACATTCTTCTTGGTGAAGGGTTTCACCCAAAGCTGTCTGACTTTGGCCTTGCAAAACTCGGTCCAGTTGGTGACAACACTCATGTTTCAACACGTGTGATGGGAACTTATGGCTACTGTGCCCCAGAATATGCTATGACTGGGCAGCTCACAGTGAAATCGGATGTCTATAGCTTTGGCGTTGTTTTCCTTGAACTGATTACAGGGCGCAAAGCAATCGACAACACCAAACCCCAGGGGGAGCAAAACCTGGTGGCATGGGTATGCTTTTATACTATAGCTATTTCAGTTGGCCAGGGTTTGCAAGTAGCTCCTGGTTTCACTTCAGCATTCTTAGTGAAACACCATCCTGCCAGCTATGCCATTGACTGAAAATGTTCTTTTCTGTTACTTTGCTAAAATTACCGTCTGTAACCAGTTGCCACTGCAGTTTATTAGAAAAAGACAACTTCTGCTCATTTTGACTTTGGATAATTAATACAGCTTGTCTGATCTGCAGGCTCGCCCACTCTTCAAGGATCGCAGGAAGTTTCCTAAGATGGCTGACCCAATGCTTCAAGGCCGGTTCCCTATGAGGGGTCTGTATCAGGCTTTAGCTGTTGCTGCCATGTGTTTGCAAGAGCAAGCCACAACCCGTCCTCATATAGGAGATGTTGTCACTGCTCTCTCATATCTAGCTTCTCAGACATATGATCCAAATGCCCCAACTCAACATACTCGGAGCAATTCATCAACCCCTAGGGCCAGAAATGTTGGTGGGCGGAACAGCGAACAGCGCAACGGCCGCTCACCAAATCATCTTTCTCCCAGGACATCAAAGCACGGAGGGGAGGTCAGCCGGACTAGTTCTACTGGTGGTGATTCTGGCCGTAGGTCAGGATTGGATGAAATTGACATGGCAGGATCACAGGCAGGCAGTCCAGCTCAGACAGGAAGGAAGAGAGAAACCCCAAGGATTGCTGACAGGCAGCGCGCCATTGCAGATGCTAAAATATGGGGGGAGAACTCCAGGGAGCGGAAGCGACCGAATGGCAGCTTTGATAGTACAAATGAGTAAACTGGACAGTTCTCTTTCACGACGTCACTCTAGCAGGGGGTCGACGAGTTTGCTCATCAGCACCAGACGGGCCAAGTTTAGGAACACGATCATTGTTCCAGCACTGTCCCGTTGTCTGTGAATAAAGGCTTTTCTTGCCATCAGCACTGCCTCATGGTTGCTTTATCTGTAAGTCGTTGCAGTTGACATGCCTTCTCCGGGCGGCGTCCATTCCTTGCGAATGTGATTGTGTCATGTACCCATGTCCTTTAGAGCTCAGGAGCCTACAAGATGCAGCTGGAAATGTAGGAAAGGGAACGGGAAGACTGTCGAAGCCGCAGAGCTGCGTGTGTCGGGCCCTTCCTTTCTTTTTCTGCAGTTACACGATGTCGACGAGTACGCTATGCTGCACCTGTGTTCTGGAACTGATTGCGCAACCGTGCCAGGCAGTTTCTTCTGATGGATGAGATTTCAGGTTTGGTTGGGGGATAGGATAGAGATTACCCATGTTTCGTACAGCTGCTATTGTTTTTGTGTCGAGTCGCGGGATCGGTCATTTATTTGTATTAGCTTCGACGTACTTCTGCTTGTATCGTAGTGCGAACATGGTTTAGCATGCAGCAAAAGTATCAGGTTATTCAGAATTTCAGCACCCATACATTATTGTTCTCCTTTTGTTCCTGGAAACCATGTTGTTCATGTATATACTGCTATTTTTGTCAGTCACGCGCCCATCTTGCAATCAGCTCAAAACATTTTCAAATTGATTGTGGGAGCGATGAACATGGAAGAAAACTTAGTCAGGTGTTACATGTGAGCAAAAAGAAGAGAAGTATTTTGTACTGGAAAATGCTTCACATTACCAAGCAAACATTTACAGCAAGCATCTTCCTGTCGAGCGTGGTGGTGTTATCCCCTCTCTGGATGCAGAAACAATGAAGCAGAGTGGGGAAGGACATGTTGCGTGCGTGGTGCTACTATGATGACACAGAACTTCTTTACATGGGTTTCACTGGGCGCTGTGTCTTCTTCGCTCGTTGGACAGACCAGACTGCTGCTGCTGCTTCGACAAGACGACGTTTCCATGGAGGTCCATCTTGTACCGCAGTTCGGCATAGTCCATGACAATCCTGCAGCTGCTCCAGGCCTCCGCGTGCATGCTCACGCCCAGGTAGGTTATGTGGTCCTGAATGCTGTTACCGCTCACAGACCTGAGAAGGCGGCGAACAATGTTAACCAAGAGTGGGTACCATGCGGCGCGGCAGTGGCACAATTCACGGGAGATGGTGGTAGGGGGTGAGAGGAAGGAACCTGCTGCATGCCGGGTCTTCGCCGGAGTCGTCGCAGATCTGCTCAACCGTGTATACCAGACTCCCGAGCCCGACATCATGGACCCATACCTGAAGGAAGGACAGGAACACCGTCACATTATGCAGTGGAGCTGATGGGATGGGTATACATTGAAAGGTTTCTTTGGTTCCCAAGTAGAAACAATATGGCACAAAGCACAAACTACACAGGACTAAATGAATTTTTCAAGGCACTATATGCATTTAGCGAGTATAAACAGGTGTAATAGGTGTCAGCACAAGCGTGCCACAGAGTGGAGCATACCTCTCTTGGAAAGTGATGGTAGGTCTTCTGAGGGAAGAACGAGAAGTATGGTGGCAGATGAGGGACGATATCATTTGCATTAGTAACTCGAATCGCGTGAGGCAAGTATCTCTTGAAGTAAGAAGCAAAAGCAGCATTGCCGACACGAGGTTGCCCAAATGTCATCAGCTTCACATCATCCAACCCGTAGTTCACCTAAAAAGAAACACACAGTTCCCGTTAGCTGTGCAGGTTAAACCATCAGGAAAGAAAGAAGCGGCAAATAACTAACTGCTCAGACATGTAGAAGTACGCATAGTCCGAAAACAACCATTAGGTAAAGTATGTGGTAAAAGATCCATATAACTCACAACGAGAAAAATTAGCAGATTGAGTTAGGGAAAACTATTTTCTATGCAACATAATGCAGTAGAGGAAGATCAATTTTAATGTATTTAAGAGAAAGCAGAGAGTACTCACAACAAGATCAAGTGCACAAAATGAAGCCATAGCTGCCCCCATTGAATGCCCAGTGACCATAATTGGAACATCTCCATGCAATTTCTGAGTCTTTTGAATACCGCTGACGATTCCATCGCGTATGGTTGTGTTATGATAAGCAGAGTAAAATCCTCGGTGTACCTACAGGAATCAAGCATTACTACGGATTTTGGTTTAACACAACTGCATTAACTATATGCTTTAGCTATGCTCACCATTGCTTCAGGCATGCCAGGGTAATCAAGATCAAGTTGTTTCCATAACAAGTCCTCTATCCAGTTCTGGATGCTGATAAATTGGAAGATGAATACAGTTGAGGGGTTATAACGTATTTTGACACACTTTTAAATGACTATTGCATGCAATAGATAAAAATATGCAAACTGAGGAAACATGTCAAGGATTTATAATTCTATAAGTACACAAGAATGAATTCAAAATACGTAAATTAGCGACAAAACATTCTGAATCAAAACATAAATTACAATTTTATTACAACCAAACAAAATGAGGTGTGGGGTAATTACCTGTTCTCTTGAGTTCCTCTAAACACAGCGACGGCAGCATTAATATCACTGGCAAAACCAACATATGCCTGCTTGTTCATCGTGAAAAAAGGGATCAACCTAGGCACTTAGCAGGCGGAAGAAAACATAGAGATAAACACACTGAAGGCAAGTAGGGACGAACCTCTAAGCAGTTCTCCACATCTACGATGATGTCCATCATCTCAAACCCCTGGGTCATTCAACAAGTTTACTTCACCATCCATACCATACGGGTGTTGTATGAAGTTGGGATGGTCGTTTTTATGTGACAACAAACAGAAAAGCACACGCGTGGTAAGAAGCCTTACCTCGATCAGGTCACCGCATCTATCACATGCCCAGGTGAACAATTGTGTCAAATCAGCAGTATATATCTGCAAGACATCACCAAACTTAACTCCAAATTTGCGGAGATAAATGGTAGAAACTTAAGTAACAGAGTATACTTTTGAGGAGTTTTCCAAGGTACCAGAAAGAATTTGACAAACTAATACTGAATGTTGAAAAAAAAATACTCAGAATAACTATGATAAGAAAAGGCAAATGAACTTACGGCAGCAGCATATTCCACTAGTGTCTTGGCAAGGGTTGAGTTGTATATGGTAGTGGATGGCTGCTGTATAACCGTAGGTACTGAACCACAAAATAAAGCATCAATGTGAAGAGCAACATGGATAACGCTGGATACATGGAGAACAGTACAACTTGTAAAATCAAAGTTGATAAGTATACATGCTATATAACTCAGAATCAAATGTACATAGTATCGTCGTAACAGCCTTTTTTGTTCTGTTTGACGGAAACTGAAATTTACTGTTACTTTTTGAAGTTAGAGCTGAACCGTCTTGTAGGAAGAGAAAAAGAAAAAAACAGAGTTGATTCTGAATCTGAGCATGCTGCACCAACTAGACACATTTCCAGGCAGGCATTTCGAATCTGAATGCACCAGTGATAGTACATGTCTTTTCCTTTTCTTTTGCTGATATGGTCATCTTGAAGTGCACACTTCTAGTTACAATTTGCTGCTGTTGGTGAAACCAACTTGATAAGCATCTCGACACATATTAGTTGCAGTTTTCGACACATTTCCCGTTTGGAAGCAAAGCAAACCGAACCAATCAAGCACAACATGGAGCTCCAAGTAGGAACAGGACCGACTCTAACATACCAAATTGCAGGCAAGCAAAAGAGTGGGGCTAAGATAATCATTCACCTCTCCCGGAGCAAACCACGAGCAAGCACGACGCCAGTAGAGCCGCCTTGAGCAACCCGCGGCGCTCCATGCCCTGCAACCCCAGGCAGAGAATCAGAACAAACTCCAGCGAAAATCCCGCCAATCTTAGCGCACAGGAGCCGGGGAATCGCCTTACCGGAGGCCCGAATCTGCCGGCGATCCACCCGCGAAACCCCGCGCCGCGCGATCGCCGGACGGACCGGTGGAGCTGGGGGAGCGCCGGAAGCTAGCTGCGCGCGGCGACCGGGAGGTTTTTTTTTTTGACAGCTTTTTTTTTTTTGACAGCAAGAAGGGGATTTCGTTAGCGAGAGAGTGTGTTTATATAGCGGAGGAGTACGATTGTTTGTATTTGTGAAAAGACGCGGCTGCCCCTGAGGCTTATCTCGCCGGTTTCGGGTGGAGATCAGATCAGATCAGAGAGGAGTGCATGTGGTCGTATCCGTGCATCGTTGATCGCTCTGGTCTTCTTTGATGCGCCTCCTTCTTCTTCCATTTGTTTATTTCTTTTATGGTAAGCCATTATTACCCTAATTAACATGATTTTTGCACCATATTATTGAGATTTTTTTCCTTGTGCTTTTAAATACCTCTGCGTAAGGTATCCTGACGAAAACAAATAAAATGGGCGCGCAAGCGCGGTAAAATCCAGAGAATCCTAACACTATGGCGCAAAATAAAATGTATAAAGCAACACAGAAGTTGGACTCATCAGAAATAGCTATATGGGCCTAGAGACCATCTCAAATTTTAACAACAACAAACGACTTGAGAACCCTATGGGACATGGACCATACATACAAATCTAGAGTCCCTCCGCTGTAGAGGTCGGCGGAGGGCGGGGAACCTACACCAGTGCCGGCGGGCCGAGGGGAACAAATCATGTCTGCAAATTGATGAGTCTAAACACATTTAAAAATCATTGTTAAAATGTGTAATACCCAGCTTTTGCTTGGCAAATAAATATATTTTTAGAACTATCGTCCTGGAAATAAAGAATTTCTAAGATGAGTTAAGCATATTCTTTTTCATACGGTCCAACCACATGGATAGGGTGATACTGTCATTAGATAACGGCAACAACGAAAGCAAAACAATGAGGTTACATCTGCCGCCTACTGCTAGCAGGAAAGGCACTGATCTAAGAGTTGAGTAGACACAGCCTTTTTAACTTTAAGGTGAGAAATCGATGCCAAATATCCCACCAAACTGAGATCCTGCATTCTGCGTTGAGTGCCGCCAGCCGGAGCCGTGGACATTTTTTCGATAAAGGGCTTTTCATTGAATTGAAATATCGAGGGAGCCGTGGACATGGCAGGTGGTGGAGCTTTATCACCGCAGGGGTGCCGATCAATCAGTTTGTTGTTGAGTTGGTTATGCTATGCATGAACCCGACGTAGTGATAACTTGATCATGTGGCAATAAATCGCACGTCGCTGATCGACGAGCTTACCTCTCGCATTCTTTCTATCTCTCTCGTCTCAGCTCCTACGTCGATGACTGATTTGTTGATTGATGAGAGGATGGGAGGATGGGAGGATGGGAGGTTGGCATTGTCAGGGTGAGGCCGACCAGAGCACGGAACCATTCATGCTACCCCGCGTACGTGTTACCGTCGCGTGCTCGGATTGCTTTGACGTCTGAACAGTTCAGGCTCGGTTTATCCATCCGAGCCAAGGATGCAGTATCTGATGCGTGTAAAGAATATACACGGTTGCTTGTGTACCTTCTATTCACATGTTACGTACCGGTCCTCACACTTGAGGTGATCTTCTCAGCAATTCAGCTCTGGCTTGTTTTGGTCGTCTTCTCGATATAAAATGTACAGCTTTGGGTCTCGATCAACCGATCCATCCGAAAAAGTTATCTATGATAATCGCCAAACAGACCGAAAAGTCATGGAGGACCGGCATTGCCCCTTTACCGTTTCACCAAGTTATTCTTGCTTTTGTTCATCTCTCTCTCTCTCTCTCTCTCTCTCTCTCTCTCTCTCTCTCTCTCTCTCTCTCTCTCTCTCTCTCTCTCTCTCTCTCTCTCTC
>NC_041384.1:698875757-698885506 GCF_002162155.2 Triticum dicoccoides
CTCTCTCACACACACACACACACACACACGCACAAAAAGAGCGTGCTGGCTAATAGATTCCCTCTTTGGTGCCAGGGACATGGCAGCTCGCTAGAGCTTTATCACATGAGTGTCAATCGGCCTTGTGAGTCGGTTATGCATGTCATCATCGCAAAACAAGAAAAAAGTTTGTTATGCGAGAAATTCGTAGGGATACACACCCGGGCAACTGTCTACAACCATTGATTTACATCGTGATCCGAAACTTGTTTTGGTTGAAATTGCCTGAAAAGAGAGATGAAAACTCGAAATGTTAATACGACACAATATACATGTTCATCATGTACTAAAATACTTCTTCCAACCATTCTTGTACATCATTTTCCTCCACGTTATGTCCTGTTCGTCTCCTTCGTCCGTCTTCGATCGGTTATTATTTTCAATCATGTTCCATCCATTCTTACTATTCATCTTATTCCTCGGTGCGTTGTTACACTGCATCTTTCAATACTCTTCCCTTTTGTGTCATCTCTGTTTTTCTTTCTAATCCTTTCATTATATTCTTGTTAACTCGAAATTCATGGCATGCCTTTTTCCTTTCAGTACTTTACTCATTTTATGTTTGTCCAATTATCTTGTTAACTCAAAATTCATGGCATGCTTTTTCCTATCGTCAATCATGCACTGTTTATGTGACGTCCTTATTCATCTGCCAAACATTCATTGTTTATGCAACAATTCTTCCAGCTGATTTCATTATTAATCCTAATACATTGAATCTTGTTGTCTCAAGTTATGCCCGAAACCTGCATTCGTTTGTTTTTTAAAATAATCTTTTACAGTCAATTGCCTGAAAAAGGAAACTTGTTTGAACACGTGTATGCACACATCTAGGTTTTTGCCTTTTCCAAACTAACAATGGCAGCAATGTGTCGGTCAGTTTGGTCCTTTCATACTTAAATTCAAAATTTCGGTTTTGCCATGATCGCACCGCATACGTCCTTAGATCAAATTACAAGACATTTAATTCTGTGTTGGAAATTCCGGTTGGCTCGCATACGCATGAACTTCTTCCTTCCTGCACTTTTCCGCCTAGGGTCTTCGTTCCCAATTGCGTCCTACATATCTGGTTTCTTCTCACTTGTACGGACGCAACAAGTCCACTGTCTCAATGATTGCCACACACGACACCTACTGGTTGTCCTCGTTTGTTGTACCCACTCATGGTAGGCAAGAAAACCCTAATGGAGGTGGATGCATTGGATGGAATCAAGATAAATTCCATGTATCGCCCTTAATCTCGCTCAACAGGGTGAATGCTTCTTTGCTACTGAATCAACTATTTCTATTCATAGTGACAAATCTGTTATGAGGATAGGTGCATGAGGGACAAAGCATGCACCTATGCGAGACGAACCTGGTTGCAAAAACATACTCCAACTTAAACACAACAGGATGCCGTCAGGAGGGAAGGAATAACACGGACACATAAAATGCATCCATGATCCATCCATTAATAATCATCAAAATAGCATAATAAATACATAAATGCATGCATCCATCCATCTTTCATCAAAAGAGCGTAAAAACTATACTCCCTTCGTCACGGTTTAGAAGGCACAGTTAAATTTGCGTGCGTTTCCGCAATAGACAAAGTTTAAGGCGCATTGCATTTATTTCTAGTAGCTAATTAGTACCTATTTCTATATGCATGCGTAGTGTGAATGCTATTTTTTAGCCCATCTCTATATGCATGCGTAGTGTGAATGCTATTTTTTAGCCCATCTCATAACCAATAGATAACCACCTAGGTCCCAGAGAATTTTCAACCGCACCTTCTAAACCGTGACGGAGGTAGTACATCAATTCATTAATCATCGAAGGAGCATTAAAATATATAAATGCGTCCATCTATCCATAATAAATCAGAAGAGCATAAAACTACATGAATGCTTACATTTCCATTCATAAACCAAAAATAGTTCCAGCAGAGTGCATAAATTCATCCACAACAATTTCCCGCAATAAATAAATAAATTCATCCACAACAGTACATCAAGCTTTAAATTATGGTTGAACTCTCGTTGTGGAAATGGAATCTAGTTGTGGTTGTCTGGCTGAATTCTGCCGAAAGATCCTTGAGTTGCTCCATGAGCGTTGGAGTTCCACAATAGAAAACACCTAGAGATTCGAGTACATAGTATTAACTACTGTACGTTCTCGTAAAAGAAGAACTATTGTACTTCATGACAGAGTGTTTATAGAGAATTTAACCTATACGAGAGTTCTTGTGGGCATTGGCCAAGCGAGAGAACACCATTCTCCAATTAGGTCTTGCAAAATGCGTCCAAATCTACAAGAGATGTATATTTTTTATTAGAAAAGGAGGATGACCCCCGGCCTCTGCATCTGGGCGATGCATACGGCCACCAAGAGATGTATATGAAGGAAATACCAGAAAAATTAGCAAGCAAAGCCGTGCGGGATGCATGGGATGAGAAGTCATAGGTGAGAAAATACCTCGCTTCCAGAGATGACATCAACGCCAGTTTTGGCGTGTTGGAGTGACTGAAGCACGGAGATCATCGCTGACCTTGGATCGCCTTCTTCATACACGCTGGTGAGGTAATTGTACATCTCTATTACATTCTGCAGTTGCCATATTCTTAGCCCACTCCCTGATTAATCATGCGACTGAACATCTTGGTAAAATGGAAGGAAGCTTAAGATCTTGAGTGAGATAAGTACACTGCGGTCGAGGTAGACAACGTCATTCATGATTCCTTTGAACCAGTCGAAGGATTCTTGCTCTCCGGTGACCCAGTAGAAGTAAGCCCTTTCCGGCCAGTTGTTCTTGACCTCAGAACCACGTGTGCTTTCCACCTCCTATTTCAACAACTCATTTTGTCAGTGATATCCTTCTCTCCTGAAGGTATATATACTATGAGCGTAATGTTGGGAATACTCTACTGTGAAAGAAATTTACATCGGTGGGATAAACATTGTTCATGATATCTATTAGTACGCTGATAAAAGCAGTGACGCTGAACCCAAGACCGATGAACAAGAAAATATCGTATTTCTTGTAATTCTGGCCCGGTGCACCATAAGGACCGTCAATAAAGACCGTGGGAAACCCGAATGAGACACATCAATGATGATTTGTTGGTAAAAGTCTATACTCAAAATTTGCTGAATTTGCATATTGAAAGGAATGAGCTCGAAATAGGCTTTCGTCCTACTTATATAAAGCCCAAATGGCCAAAGTGATACTAAGTGGTGAGAAAATCGGACATGGAGTTTTGGCTCTGGGGAGCATTTGCTCTTGTGATGAACAGTAAATTAAAAAAAAAGGCTAAACAAGTTAAAAAAATTCTGTTTTTTTTCTGTGTACATGTTCATGTTAATGTCCAAGGCATGCATGACAATTTTCAAGCGAAACGGAACAGTACTATTTCATCAATGAAAAAACAAAGTTAATTAGCAGAGAAAATTTGTTGTCCAACTTGCCTTTTTGCATAGATCAAAATGCTCGGCCATTGCATCTAAACATTTGCAGATAACATTTAGACATGAATATGTGCATGTCTAAGTTTTTACACATTTTTTTGACTTTTAGAAAGCTATTTTTGATGGGTATTTGGAGAGCCAAATGCTCCCGAGAGCCAAATTGAGTATTTGGAGAAACCCCCCCATACAAGGCGGTGGTGAAAGAAATGAGCTTACCGGGCGATTTCGTTCCGGGCAGGTGGCTGGCAGCACTGTATGAATATGAAATTTAGTTCTTCAAATTTGGATAATCCACATTAATCTCGCTCTCTCTATTATAATTGAATGCCCAAACTTATTGCTCTTGTATGTATATTGGCTGAACTGACCTTTGCGAAAATGTTCAGGAGTTGAGATGCCCAGTCACCATTACCAACGGCGCGGATATGCACGTTTAGATTGCCATCTCCAGGTGCAGAGGTGATGGGGAAGGGATGCCTGCAAGATCATCAACTGTAAGCAAGAAGCCCAGGTAAAATTATACAAGTATCCTGATAGTATAAGTTAGTATAAGTGGGTAAGGGGTAAAGTGGCAGTAGTACCATTCAGAAGTGGAGACTTCATTACATTTGATAAACAGGTGCATCCCACTTGTACTTGAAACCCCGTGGCTTATGCATGCCAAGACAAAGCACATTTCCTGGATAGATTGCAATCTGTATATATAGGAGTAAGAAAGAGGCAAACCATGGTGTCCATGCATATTACTTTTTTTGACAAAGGGCGTTTTTTATTGACTCATGATGTAGCATCGAAGGATACAATCATAATGAGCATACACCTGGCCTCTGCATAACTAGGATGCACACAACCAACACACATGATTACACCGGCAAAAAGCAAAGTCATACAAGATCAAAGCTATGCCTAGGCGAAGGGAAAAATAAAAAGGAAAAACACGGATCGAGTGGCCTCCCGAGTCGCCCACGCGGACGACACGGGGGCAGTTTCCTTCCAAGTGCTCCATCCATGCATGTTACTAGTAAGAATGAAATAAACTAGAGCCATGTGAATCGAGTAGACACCTAACCTTTTGAAATTTCATCTGCTCATTGTTCCAGCGAACCTTTCTGATAATTCCCTGGCAGGCAGACAAGAGGACAGGGACTATCAGGTGCATCCAGTTCCCGCAGGCCGTCATCGACCGGACCAGCCGTGACCTCCTCTCCAACTGCACCTCGTCCTCCGGCGCCCGCGCGCTCACCGCCCCACGCAACAGCGTCTCCAGCTGCGACATCTGCAATGGAGCAAGCACGTACGCGCAAACCTTGAGCTAATCTATGTATGCATCGCTTCATGTCGTTGATTAGATGGAATGGAAATGCTTGCTAGTTACTACAAGCCTATGACCTCGATGTAGCCACGGTGGTCGGGGTCGAGCTCTTCCATGACCAGTGGCGCGTAGGCGGCGGCGTCGATCTTCAGCTTGTTCGCCGACGCGCTCAATATAATAGCCTACATTAATATATATACTAAGTAGGTAGCAGGGTTAAATTAAAAATGGTTACCAATGCTGGACCTGCTTCATTGGTAAAGGGTTTATCAGTTCATTATTTCCACTAGACGAGTGCAGCTGGTGAGTGTGAGATCCAATCGGGCAAACTCTCCTCACCTCTTTGACCTCGTCTTCCGTGAGCTTTCCATCGCCGTTCTTGTCGCATCTGTTATGTTTGCGTGATTATAACCACAACTTTGCTGCATTTAGAAAACTGAACAAAAGAAAAGAGAAAAAAAAAGGAAGAAGAAGAGGCTAGCTCGCTTACATGTCAAAGAAAATGCGGAGGCGCGAGTCGAAATTGCGGTTGGTCACCTCCTCCCAGAGCTCTTTGAGCTGATCCTTGTTGACGCCCTCATCTGGATCGATATGCCACCGCCTCGACATCGCCACCAACAGCTCCGCCACGAACTCCTCCATGTCTCCCATGCCTTCGATGCAGAAGCATGGCCGTTAGTTAGTCCACCATGGATCGTTTCTCTCCACTACATTTTGGTTGCATCATACATGGGCATATGATTAGCCCACCAGAGATCCGTGTTAGGAGCGGACTACTTTGCAGGAATTATTCAACTGTTACTAGTATCAGTGGATACTTTGGTGATCTAAAAACCTTTATATTTTTTTTACAGAGGGAGTACTTTACTTTTTTTGAGTAACTACAGAGGGAGTACTTGATTTCAGTGTTCCTGACCAGGGAACGTTTGGGATAACAGGCACTATTTCGAGGTAATTCTTGTGGGCCAAATACTGGGTCTCGGTTAGTTAAGCCATCTCTCTGGGCAGACTAATAGGCACAGGTCGTGAGAACAAGCAAACAGCAGCAGTCGCATGCAAATTAAGCATAAAAACGGTGGATTCGATTCCAGTAACCTACGATCCCCATACTTGCTGCCACTTTGTCCGAATAATTCTTGCAAAGTTCTTGCTAAGAACCACCTGCTATGCTGCCTACAGATTTGCCTCTCATTGCCAAACATAACATGATTAGCACAGCAGCTTGGCACTCACCGATGCACTTGCCGAAGCTCTCCTTTGGGATGCGCCCGGCCTTGTTCATCTCGTCGAAGCGGCGCTCCACATCCTTCCAGCCTTCCCTGCCTTCCGAGCTACCGTCGACAAAGTGAGACCCCATTTTCACGGTAACTACACTGCATCTGCCTCCACTCCCTGTTGGGATATACTCCTACTTCTCATGTGGGCCATGAGTTGCTGAAATTTAAACTCTTTTAGGCCGCCAAAGCATGTGCAAGAGCTCACTGTTTAGCAGGGCTATTAGTTTATTATCTAGGAGCGCTCTGAACTTTACACATGAGAAATGAGATGTTTAAACCTCCCATCCAGTGGAAGTAGTCGCCGAGAGGCGATAGGTGCGAGGAAAATACCAGGTTAGCTTCCACTGTAGATAGAAAAGAAAAACCGAAAAGAAAAGAAAGGGGAGAAGATTGGACCTATCCATCTTATCGTATCTTTTCAGTTGTGGTTGCACCATCTTTGAATCTTTGATGAGATTGCTCTCATCTTAGCTTCTACGGAAGTGTTGCTTTTGCAATGGAGAGCAAACCATTCAACATTGGTTCATCTCTTGCCCGTTAGCACCACTGGTGTGGTGGGTGGTTTTTATAGCCTTCAACTGGCCACTCCAAATAGTCAAATCAGGGTGGGAGTATGTGCTATATGAAAAGATCGTAATGATATTATTTTTAACAAATAACAAAGGGTTTCTGATTCTTTTGCACGTTACCCACTGACTACTGTTCGCACACGAACACGTCACCGTGTACCCTCGACGCCGGGGGTGATGCACCACAACTCACGTCGAAGGAGACCCACCGGAAGCGCGGTACGCAAGCAATCCGGCGGGTGCTTTTGAGGACCCGAAATCCCGCACGCCCGGGAGGGACCCCGTCAGGGCGCGCGGCGGCTATGGGCTGCCCTAGGTCGACCTGATTGCCCCTAGGGCCTCGTGGATCGCCGCCCTGCAACTAGAAGAACAGACGAAGAATGAGAAAGAAGAAGAACAAGGAAGAAAGATAAAGGTAAAGGTAAAAAGTGATATGTTGATAGATCGATTGTGTGTTGTTCAATCGGGCGCCCCTTATATATATATGAGGCGGCTGGATTTTCCGTACAAAAAAAGGTCTCAAATCCCGTCCAAAACATCAAAAGTTAACCTAATTCAGAATATGAGGGCCGGAACTTCCGGGCTAAAACTACATCAAGTAGCGCTCTTGTACAGCTCCTGTAGGTCGCACATGGCCTCAGATTGTGATGGTCCAAAAAGCAAAGTTGTAGATCTTGCAATGGATCACTTTTTCATCCGAGGTCATCTTGAGATTGAATTCTGGCCCACAAATCTGCAAATAATGTTGAAATTCTAGCTTTCGGGGCGAACCGCGTGCGAACTTTCTGTTTAGCCCGGAACATCCCCGAAAGTTTTGCCCGGAACTTCCGGGCTAAAATTTTGCAGCGCACTGTTTTGGCTCTAACTTTTGCATACGAACTCCGATTTAGACTTTTTTATATCAAAATCGATCGTTTCGACGAGGCGAAGACAATCCGTGTAGAAACTATTCTCATATGAGGCCATTTTGGGGGTCTAATCAGCCGAATAGTGTTTTGAATGCAAAATCCGAATACTTCAAACACAACTTCGGCCTTAGAGATGAGACCACATGGCTATGGCCCAAATATCAAAGTTTCTCCTTTTGACGATATGGAACTTTCTCACTTTGAACACTTCTCCATATGAGGCCATCTTAATTAAGTTCTTGGTCATGCCAAAATCTGATGCCAACAACTACGTTTCAGATTTGTACATAATTCTCGTTTCAACGTGTAGATGTGCAAGATTCTTAAGTACTCCCTCCGCAAAGAAATGTAAGAGCGTTTAGATTACTAGGTGCAACCACTTAAAGACAAGTATAGCGACCACTATGTTCCGCCTATTTGGATGGTAGTCTAGCCGATTTGTTTCCGCACTTTCCACCCTATTGTAAGACCTTATACTTCACAATAAGAGATGATCGTGTGCATAACTTGACATGGGTTAATTATCCTCTTAAAAAATGACTTCTTGTTGGTGCTATCCAAGAGCATCTCTAGCTGAATCTTCAAAATTTAACTCCTCAATCACCTTCTCAAACCCTGGAGCATCTCCAACTGCTCCCTTTTAGGTCTTTGTATGGGATCCTATCCTTTAACTCCTTATATTTGCTTTTCTAAAAAAGTGTGGTTCCTGACCGACCCCCTAACCTTAACTCCCTATATTTTTTTAACACAAATTTATTTATTTTTGGGCCATCTAGTTAAACTTCACTACCAAATTATTTCACTAAACGACATCCTGGCCACATACTTCACCAGTTCTTCTCTAAAGAACTGATCCAAAATAAACTACTCCCTCTGATTCATATTACTTGTCTTAGATTTGCCTAGATATGGATGTATCTAACACTAACACGTGTCTACATATATCTATATCTAGACAAATCAAAGACAAGTAATATGGATCGGAGGGAGTATAAAATAATTACACACTTTAATAGAAACACCACTTTCTTAACTACTACTACTAGTTCGATCAAAAGTTTCTTAATCTCTTCATTGCCTAAATTGTTGCTTTACTGTTGGATTCTTAAGCTTGCACACTTCTTTCTTCTCTGCCACCTCATACCTGGACATTGTGTCTTATGTGGTCCCATCTTTAGCAACCAGTGCACCAACATCTATCATATTTATCTCTATCAATAGATTAATGTACTCTTTTTCCCAATACTACAACTTGCATCCTTCCTACATACAACTTTAAGCAAAAAATGAGTTTCAAATAGTGACAAAACCAAAGAATCGAACAACCATACAAATTTACACTCACTCCGTCCTTTTCACAGTTGTAGAAAACTCATCCAAGATGTTTGGGTGTGCTCAAGATGAGCCGCACCACCAGCCGTCTACAATCATCACACTTGACGATCAGTTGAGGCTTAGTGATGAGTTGCCGGACGAGGGCTGAGCCGGGACGATGGGCAGACATGGCTATGTTGGCGGTCATTCAAAAAGTGAGAGGCAAGCACCGAGGGGAGGACATACCACGGGGAGCGGTCGAGGTGGGAAGGGAAATTTTAGGCGTCGGGGCCTTGGTGCGTCGAATCCGGTGACATTTTTAGGCGCCAACGACGTGAAGGGACCGAGTAGAAGTGGGGAAGGAGCGCGATTAGTGCTACTGGGCCTCGGCGATGGCCAGTGGCGCATGGTGGCTGGCGGAGGCAAGTAGGACGGCGCCTTAGTGGATGCGGCACCGAGTGGGGAGGGTGCGGCCGAGAGGGTGTACTCTGGCGGTGGTGGTTGGCTATATTTAAGAGTCAGGGCTGTCGTGCAGTAAAAGATTACTCCTCTAAAGGTTATAAGGGATCGGCCAAGTGCGATTTGGGGGAGGAAACCCGTTTTTTTCTCCTCTAAATCTTTATAGGGGTCGGTTAGAGATTCCCTAAACTCCTCAAATTGAGGAGTTTAGAAAAACACAAACCTAACCGAAGTCTCAAAGTTAACTCAAACAAATTAGACCCCACATGGAAGCCTCTTTCTCTCTTCTTCTTCCTTCTTCTTTCTTTCACGCCACCAACGATGACCTTTCGGCACTAGATGAGTTCCATGAGCTAGCTAGCATCTATGATAGGTGCTCCGCAAAAGAAATTTGATAGAGGCTCATTATGCGTGATGTAAG
>NC_041384.1:698885926-698900268 GCF_002162155.2 Triticum dicoccoides
GTTGATTATGAGACTACAAATTTGAAGCTTAAGTTGCAATTTTAGGGCAATGCAGATAAAGTTCTCTAGATATGCAACTATGTGAGAACAACATATATGGCAAGGAAGCTCAAAACAAGGTATGATCGGTAATAATATAATTAGCAAACCAACAAACATACAAAGCAAGTATGTACAAAAAAGCATCCGTTGAACATACAAATATACAAAACAAGTACGGTGCGAGAACGGATTAACCACTGAGATTAGATAACAGAACAACAACCAAAAAGCATATGTTCAACAAAAAGCAAAATAAGAGCATCTCCAACAGGCGTGCTAAAAAACCGTTTACAGTGCTGGAATCGTGAGTTTTTGCGCACCGCGGAGCGCTGGCTCCAGTGGCCGCTGTAACATATAGCACGCGCGAGCTGCTCCAGCAGGCGCTGCAAAAAACGGCGCGTGCGCTCATCACAAACAACATATGCACTCCAAACAAAACCAAGAAGATCAAACAAAAAAAAATCAACAATAAATAGTTCAATTTTATTACAACTCAAACAAATAGTTTATTTTCCAATACAACAAATAGTTCAACAATACAACATCAACATACAACATCAAACATACAAATCATCATGCTTTTTGTCGGCTATTACATGCCCACCACTCCTCGATGAGATCCTTTTGAAGATCATCATGCGCTTCGGCACGTCAAATGGCATGATAGGAGGCAACAAATCGGGCCACTCACGCAGCCCTCCGCCGCACTCGCACGGGATGTCCCAAGAGCTCATACTGAGAGTAGTCTAAATCTTGGCCACGCTCATTCTTGATGATCATGTTGTGCATGATCACACAAGCGTGCATGATGTACGAAAGCATCTTTTGATCTCAAAAGCTAGCCAGTCCTCTCACAATGGAAAATTGAGCTTGCAAAATCCCAAAAGCTCTTTCCACGCTTGCAAAATCCCAAAAGCTCTCTCCACATATTTCCTAGCCGCCGCCTGAGCATTGTGGAAATCTAGATTTTTCTTACCTTCCGGTTTTTTCATCGGCTTCACAAATATTTACCACTTTGGGTAGATGCCATCCACAAGATAGTAGCCATAGTTGTATGTATGTATGCCCATTTGCTACAAACTGCACCGGTGACATTTCACCATTTGCAATCTTATTCATGAGTGGTGACCGATTAACAACGTTAATGTCATTCAAAGATCCAAGCATTTCAAAAAAGCATGCCAAATCCAAATCTCTTGATCGGCCACCGCTTCAAGGATTATAGTTGAACCCTTTTTTGGCCGTGGAATTTTCCACGCCATGCCTTAGGACAGTTCTTCCAACTCCAATGCATGCAATATATTGAGCCAAACATACCTGGGAACCGCAAGCTTTGTTCATCTCCAAAAGCCCTGCAACGTCTTCAGCATTGGGAGATCTCAAATACTCCGGGCCAAACACTTGCACAATTCCGACTGCGAAGCACTTGACACACATGATGGCTTGACTCTCACCCATGGCCAGGTGGTCATCAACTAGATCAGTCGGAATACCGTATGTCAACATACGCAAAGCGGCTGTCACCTTCTGAAAGGTGCTATGCCCGAGTTCTCTGGCGGCATTCCTTCTTTGCTGAAAAAACCGATCATGGCTCGCCAGTTTCTCTACAATGTGCCTGAACAACTCGGTGCTCATCCTAAACTGGCGCCGGAAGTACGACTCGGGGTATGTGTGATTCTCCACAAAATAGTGCCTCATCAATCTGTTGTCGGCATTGATCTTGTCCCTCCAAATTTTCCGCCGAACCACCGTGCTTCGGTTTTTTTATTGATGTGCATAGTTATAGGATCATTGCAAGGTCCTCCTCGTCATCTTCAATATCAAATTATTCTTCGGAAGAATCATATGACGAACTCATCTATAATGTTGAATTTTAACTAGTCTATAAAAATTACAAACAACATGCACCAAATTCATGTAAACAAATGTGAAGTTGAAGCAATACATACCTTGCAAGCGTTTTGTGGAACACCTTGTGGGCGCCGAGTGGCAGTGGGCGGCCGGGCGCTGTTCGTCGGAGGAATGGTGCACGCGAGGGGCGGCGGCGACTAAAGGGAGACGGAGGAAGCAGCGGCGGTGCGGAGATAGGCCGGGGAAGCGCCGTCAGGTCGCCGAAGCAAATGGGATGGTGCGGCCGGAGGCGCCAGTGCCTGGATTGGGGGTAGGTGGAAGTCATGGCATGGGCGCTCGACTGTGCAGCGCGTGGGAGCGGACGCATGAAATAAGTGGCACGCGATGCCGTTTCATCCCACGCGCTGAACCACTTATGCCACGCGCGTGTTTTTTTGCGCCTCCGCTGGAGCGCCCGGAGCGACTGTGCGCGTGCAAAAAAACAGAATTTTTCCAGCGCGGCGCTTATATCGCGCAGCTGTTGGAGATGCTCTAACAAGGTTCCCTTTGCCGCCTACTGCTAGCTGGCGAAACACTGACTTGAGAGTAGATACAACCTTTTAATTAAACTGAAGGTGAGAAATCGATGCCACATATCTCACTATGATTCTGCATTCTGCGTGCGTTTATTGCTGTGAGGAAGAAAGACAGGAGAGAGGCTGAACTCATGTATATTCATCCATCGGGAGTGTACATATATACAGGTACATGCACACAGCAGGTGCGGCCACTACTCCAACGAACCACGTAATAAACTCCACTAAGCTAGTACATGCACCAAGACTAGGTAGATTAGTTACAGGGAGAGGCTACGTGATAGAGAATCACGTAGGGGCACCCTGCGTGATAGGAGGTTTCCAACAATTGCCGCCAGCCGGAGCCGGGGACATGGCAGCTGGTAGAGCTTTTATCACCGCAGGGGTGTCGATCAATCAGTTTGTTGTTGAGTTGGTTATGCTATGCATGAACCCGACGTAGTAAGACTAGTCACAGTGGGAGTAACTTTAGCAGTAACATCGAGTCCGACTCAGGAAATTTGCTTATGTGGCAATGAGTTAATGAGGAAAGAGGTAGTTGTAGTAACTTAGCTAGTTACTGTAACATCACATGTCCCAATGCAATATGAGTCCATAACCTAATAAATGAATCTTTGCATGTTACCACAGTTAAGTTACTACCCACTATGAAAATAGTAACATAGTCTAGGGATATGTGTATGTTACTAGTGTATGTTACTCTCCATTGTGGCTAGTCTAATAACTTGATCCTGTGGCAATAAATCGCACGTCGCTGATGGACGAGCTGGCCTCTCGCCTTCTTTCTATCCCTCTCCTCTCAGCTCCTACGTCGACTTAACGTGTGTCTGCGGTCCGAACTAAACTGCTCACGTCATGATCCGGAGCCTCTCGGAAGACTCGATGGGTAAACGAAACGTGTGCGCTGCTAGTAGCATTAATTAACAAAGTGCTGCTTGCCGGCGCAATGGAATGCATGGGAGAAGGCCGACACGAAAGAAGGGAGAAAATTTCAGGCGCGCGTGGGGCGTCGGAGAGGAAGAACGGAAGAAGGAGCTTCGGGAGGTTGGCATGGTCAGGGTGAGATGAGACTGACGAGAACACGGAACCATTCATGCAATGCAATCCCGTGTTACCGTCGCATATGCTCTGGTTGCTTTGACGTCTCAACGGTCCAGGCTCGGTTTATCTCGAGTCAGGATGCGAAAGAGGCAGCTGATTTCAACAGGGCCGTAAAGGCTGAGGTACACGGCTGGCTGGGGAGGGTCAGCTTGAGCTGATCGTCGAGGAAAAACAGGACGACCAAGAACCAGCCGACGCTGCAATCGAGTTGAAGTTCACGTTCACGTACGTGTGGTCGTACCAACTCGGATGTATCTGATGCGTGTAAGAATATACACAGTCGCTTGTGTTGTTTGTATTGACATGGCAATGGCTCTCGCACCTTTTCTTTTTTCTTTGCACCTGAAATGAATCAAAGTCACCTGAAAAAAAATGAAACAAAGAAAAAGGATTCTGCCTTTGGTGCCAGGGACATGGCAGCTAGAGCTTTATCACATGAGTGTCAATCAGGTTTGTTGAGTCGGTTATGAATATCATGGCAAATAATAAAAAAGAAAAGGTTTGTTGTGTGTTGTGCATTAATAATTGAGACTAACTTCTTCATGCAGCAACTACGGGAAATGCACACCATGGCTATCAACGACTGCTTCAAGATTGTATATTAGATGTGTCAGACCCTATAATTAGGCCTTGCCGATGTATCCCATTGGGAAAACAAAATTTGATGTCTGTACCAATCAAAGTAGAACACAAAATTAACCCTTCCTACATGATTACTCCCTCTTGGTCTTGGACCCCTCCCACGGGTGCCGACGACCCTGTCAGACCCGAAATGGAAAAAGGCGCTAAGCGTCACCGCTGTCAAGTCTGAAATGGACACGGGTTACTTGGAAACTAGTTAAGCACGTTTTCTCAAACTTAATTAGCACTTCACTTTTTCGTACTGATCCTCTCAGACAGAGATTCTAATAAAGTCAACCAAGATCAGCTTATGTTCATTAATACCCTATGAGCCAGCATGTGTACCAAAAACTCGATTCAGACTAAGAACAAACTATTAGCTGCAACAGTTTCAGCTTTTTTTTTTTGAAAAGGGGGGTTTCCCTGGCCTCCGCATCAGAAAGATGCATACGCCATCTTATTAACCAAATAAAGTAGTGCCAACATGGTTCCAAAGGTCTCCAAAAGTAATAAAAAAGCACAGAAAGCTCACACAGAGCCAATATGGGCTAGAAACACCAACTAGCCAAGAAAAGACGCCACAACCGGCTGGCTAAAACTAGATAAGGAAACTAATTGCCTATCCTATTACATGACCGCCATCCAAACCGGTTGAAGATATCCCGAGCTACCATCTCCCAGCGGAAAGACCCAGTAACCAAATGCTCCCTGGCCTCCGTCTGGGTGAGTAGGGACCACGGACAGATCAGAGCCGTAGTTTGGAATATGACCTGCAAAAAATGTATACATGATATTCTGTTAAAAACTAAATCATTTCTGCAAGTCCAGATAGTCCACAGCAAAGCACAAACTCCAACTCGAATATGTCTCGCTAAGTCAGGCTCAATCCCATTAAGCCATGTCCCAAATAACGCATTAAAAGAATTCGATGGATTGATATTAAAAGCAATGTGGACCGTCTGCCAAAGTACCTTGGCCAACGGGCAATCAAAAAAGAGGTGTTTGATAGTCTCATCCCGATCGCAGAAACTACACCTAGTAGGTCCTGTCCAATTACGCTTTATCAAGTTGTCCTTAGTTAAAATAACTTGTTTATGGACAAACCACATAAATACTTTTATTTTCAAAGGAACTTTGACATCCCAAACATGCTTGGACGTAGGAATGTAGTTCGAATTAATAACATCAATATACATTGATTTAACCGTGAATACTCCAGACTTAGTCAATTTCCAGCATAATTCATCGGGTTGTTGTGAAAGCTGAACCTTCATCAGTCTCCTAACTAGACGGAGCCATTCTTTCCAACGATTGCCCGCTAGCGTTCGACGGAACTGAATATTAAGGGGGCTAGATTGAAAGACTGATGCGACGAACACCTCACGTCGTTGAACAATGCGGTATAAAGACGGATATTGGATGGCCAAGGGTGTCTCGCCGAGCCAAGTATCCTCCCAGAAACGTGTACTCGTGCCGTTTCCAATAACAAACTTCGTCCTATTAAATAAGGACTGTTTGACTTTCATCAGGCCTTTCCAGAAAGGTGAATCGGTCGGCCTGACTGTAACATGGGACAAAGTTTTTGTCTGGAGGTACTTGTTGCGAAGGATTTGAGCCCACATAACATCATTCTCCGATGAGAGCTTCCACAGCCACTTGCTAAGAAGGCATTTATTCTTAACTTCTAGATTCTCAATACCTAGACCCCCTTGATCTTTCGGTCTACAGATGATATCCCATTTGGCAAGCCGATATTTTCTTTTAAGCTCATCACCCTGCCAAAAAAAACGCGATCGATAGAAGTCCAGTCTCTTCCTAACACCAACTGGGACCTCAAAGAATGATAGGAGAAACATTGGCATACTCGTGAGCACCGAATTAATCAGGATTAATCGGCCTCCATATGACATGAGCTTACCCTTCCAACAACTCATTTTCTTCTCAAATCGGTCCTCGATGCACTTCCACTCTCTGTTTGTCAGCCTACGATGGTGGATTGGAATCCCCAGGTAAGAGAAGGGTAACTCTCCCAACTCACACCCAAACAATTGCCTATAAGCATCCTGTTCATCTTTGGCCCTACCAAAACAGAACAGCTCGCTCTTATGAAAGTTAATCTTTAACCCGGTCAATTGTTCAAATAGGCATAACACAAGCTTCATATTTCTCGCCTTGGCCAAGTCATGCTCCATAAAGATGATTGTATCATCAGCGTACTGAAGGATGGATACACCTCCATGAATAAGATGAGGTACCAATCCACCTACTTGACCATTTTCCTTAGCCCTTCCTATCAAAATTGCTAACATATCCACCACAATGTTAAACAGTATAAGGGACATCGGATCTCCTTGTCTTAGGCCTTTATGTGTCTGGAAGTAATGACCTATGTCATCATTAACTTTAATTCCCACACTACCTTTTTGCGTAAATGATTCAACCTGTCGGTGCCAGACTTCATCAAAACCTTTCATACGCAATGACTGTTGGAGGAATGGCCATTTGACCTTATCGTACGCTTTTTCGAAATCCACCTTAAAAATTACTCCATCTAATTTTTTGGAATGGATTTCATGGAGTGTTTCATGCAGGACGACCACCCCTTCATGGAATATTTCTGTCCGGCATGAAAGCAGTTTGGGACTGTTGCACCACAGAATGCGCAATCTGTGTGAGCCTGTTAGTCCCGACCTTGGTGAAATTTTTGAAACTAACATTGAGGAGACAGGTCGGCCTGAATTGCTCAATTTTCACAGCATCCGTTTTCTTGGGAAGCAGTGTGATAGTCCCAAAATTCAAGTGCAATAATTGAAGCTGTCCAGAGAACAGATCAGGGAACATAGGTAGTAAATCCCCCTTAATAATGTGCCAGCACTTTTTATAGAACTCTGCCGGGAATCCATCCGGCCCGGGAGCCTTATTGTTTTTCATCTGTGCAATAGCATCAAACACCTCCTTCTCCGAGAACGGGGCAACCAGAATATCATTATCGTCAGCCGATAGCTGGGGCACATCCTCAGTCCTGGACTCATCGAGGGACACACAATTATCTTCCGGAGGTCCAAATAACTGCTTATAATAGTCGGTAATATATGTTTTTAGGTTATCCTGACCTAAAATAGTGCCCTCGTCTTGCTCAAGCTGAAAGATACGCTTCTTTCTGTGCTTGTCATTAGCTATCAAATGGAAAAATTGAGTATTCGCGTCCCCTTGGACCACTTTGCAGACTTTAGCATGCAAAGCCCACTTCAATTCTTCTTCGCGGAGCAGTTCTTTCAACCTTTTCTCCGCCTCATTTTTAACCTGAAGCTCAGCTGGCGATAAAATAGTGGATTCGGCCTGTATGTCCAGGGCCTGTATAAGAGTAAGGAGTCTATCCTTTTCAATCTTATACACACCACTGAGGTGCTTAGCCCAACCCCGTAAGAAACTTCTCAAATGCCTACTCTTATACGGTTTCAGCTATCTGTGAGCTTATACGGTTTATATATTCTTCTCAGGCCCTTACGCCTCATATGTTTCATTGGCCAGCTCAACCAATGATTTCAGTAGTTCTTTTTTTGAGGTCTTAACTTCATGAGCTTCGACCATATCTTTGTAGACTCTCAAGCAAGAATGTTTATTCTTATGAACGCCATATATATATGAATGAGCGACCAACCTTGACACGTCATCTTCTGAAACCTGAAAGAAGCATGATTTGGAGTGAGTGACAAGTTTGCTGAAAATGGGATAGCATGCAGCTTGGCACACTTCACAAAATAGTATGTACAGTTTTACCTCACAGGAGTCGCCAAATTCAGGCCACCATATCATCTTCAGAGCTGTTGCAATTTTCAGTAACGTCCAACCCTCGCAGTTGATGCCAGAGACATCCTTAATGAGGTCACCTGCACGGCGCAAGGCTCCAGAATATTTCTTCTCAACAGAATCACAGTGAAACAACGCAGAAGCTGTCGCAGCAATTTGCTCATTGACCTGGATACAAAGAAGATTGCTTCATCACTAAAGCAAGGATGCAGAGCATATAATTTTTTTTCTGTAGAAGTTGCATCCAAAACTTTGGTCCATGAAGATGAAGTGCAACACCAAATGACAGGGAACTATGAAGCAAAGAGCATGGCAACTAGTTAGCTCACCATATCTGTTTTGACATCACAACAATAACGATTCAATACATAATGCAGTCCTAGACTCATTGGGAGACGGTCCGCTGCAGCCAGCTGTGATTTTTCTTGAGGCAGCAAACTTCGCATGCAATGCTGTATGCCCCACATTACCTCCATTACAGCTGTAGTATACAGCCAGTCTATATTCTGGAAGAAGTGATATCAAAGATGGCGATCAAAGTTGTTCAAAAATATAGATAAACCAGGAACTTAACCTCACCAATCTCTCTTCAATAATTCTTTTATATTCAAGCTTTCCAACAGCAATTTTCTGTTCAGGGAAGCGACAGTTCATGATCATATCAGTAAGCCTTTTGCTGACACCAGTACTTTTATTAATGGCCTTGGACTTGTCCTTAAAAGTTCGAAACTCTTCCAGCAAAACAGCCTGATGAAAAAATGAGCATGTTCAGGTGCAAAAAGAAACGATTAATCAAGTATCATGTCATGTCTCTCAATCAGGATAGGGGGCTGATTCACTGGGCATATCTTAACTGTAACGATATACCCATGTTACAAATACTCGTTCATCAAATACTAGTGTGATTCAGATTAACTCATAAAGCAAGGTCATGAGATGTAGTTTGGCAACAGACCACAGTGCCGCTCTTCAGTAGTAGCAGCACATCAGTAACTGATTTGTAAGAAGTCTTGTTACACCCATGGCGGATATTTAGCCAAAGTAGTTTTTTGGGCGTGCATGCATTTGTGTCCAGGGCAAGGTTTCCATTTTCAGTTTCAGTGAAATTCAGTGATTTGTTTGAAATTCAATTAAATATTTGAAACTTCTAAATTATTTTTGAAAAATAGTTGAATTCATGTGTACTACTTGAAATGGCTGAAATATTTTGGCCGAAAGGTAGATATTTCAGTGACTGCTAAAATTAATGAAATCCAGTGAAATTCATCAAAATCTCACTGAAAGTGAAAACCGCGGTCCAGTGTACATGTTTTAGATTTATGGAGGAAAGTTGTGTTGGCCTCTCAATTATTTAGTAATTAACCATGTGTTTATGTTCCTCCGTTAATAGAAAACAAAGTAAATAAATAAATACTGATGCAATCATGGATGGTGCAAGATAACTAGCAGGGTTAATTTGGCAGCACAACATAGGAAAATAACAATCATAAGCAGGGAATCGAAGGAAAGAAGTGGGCACTAACACGTTCTGCCTTCCATCTATCAGTGAAGTTAAGCCATATTTCCTGGAGGAGACAAAGATAAAAGAGAAAATTAGGTAATTGACATAGACAACAAGAGAAAAAAAAAAACAAGAGAAAGCAAGCAAGCACATCATCAGTAACCAAGGAAGGAAGAACATATATATGGTACACCACTACACCTCCACAGCATTTGGTCTGCTAATAAGTAACGCACAAAAAGTGAAAATTGCAAAGCCTGAGGGTGTCTCAAACAGAATCAGCATCAGTCCACTATCCCCGCGGATGGCAGCTGCAAAAAAAGAAACAAAGCAAAACTTAAGCAAGCATGATTACCAAGAAAAGAAGTGAAGAATTCAAATATCAAACATGATGCCAGCCCTTGCCAAAGGTGGCTCTCATACATCGCCTGGGCTACCAAGAATACCGAGTTCAACTACCCCAGGCGCAGCTCACTGGATTGGCGGCCCATCATATTCATACCCAAAATGTGGCACGTTTTGCAGGTCTGCTGGGAGCGGGGCAACCCCATCCACTGTCGCTCCTCTCCTCTCCTCATTGGCTCATCCCATGCTTCTGCACGTCTGTTGGCTGTGCTCTCTTCCACTCGGATGCCACTACAGGTGCCTCCGGCTAGACCTTGACCACTAGATATTGTCGAGATGTTCTAGCCAAATGCACTCAAAGGTTCCATCCCAATTATCTTAAAAAAAAAGGTTCCATTCCAATCGCTAGAATGTTCCGGCCATGGAAGGTAATTGTTCCCACCAGTTGAAATGAACTTTCCATGGGCGCATTGGGAGCAAGAGATCCAGTGGGAACTGAGAGGTGTGCGCAGTGGCCAGGATCATGGAGCCGCTGCTGGGAAAATGTGGTGCCATTTTAGCGTGTGTCTGTTATGAGGTTGGTACAGTTTTATCTCCTGCAGGATTTGGACATGTTTTACTCTAACAAATGATTAAAAATTCCTTGATTTCTTGCATAAAGAATGAGATTTAGTTAGGTTCCAATGTCACATTAAGAATATTTTCCCAAGAGCTAAAGATTCAGAGAAACGACGCGATGGTTAGGTACTTAGGTAGGTCTTATGGAAACTAAGCTCGCCACTATAAGGCTGGCTACTGGTCGTAATGGTAGTATCATAGCTAGTATTATGCCTTGTACAATGGGAGGTGCTTAGGGAGATGCTTAGAAAAATAAACCAGGTTTTTCTGAAGCCCCGGTGCCTATTTCTACAGGAGCTTAAAAAAAAGCCTGGTTTATTTCTCTAAGCACATCCCTTTGTACAAGGCCTTATACATGCCAACTAGGCAATTTTGATGATGTGTCATATCATTAAATGAAGAAAGAGATGGTGGAATATCATATCATGATACTGTATCATAATAAATGCTATGCTACTTTGTGTCATGCATGGCAATAAATAGAGTACTACATGATACTAATATATGATACTATGCATTAGGGAGGTAGTACCATACACTAGTATCATATGCATGATATTATTATATGATACTCCTCATTAGGCTGGTTGTAATGGGGAGTATCATATAGTAGTATCACACATATGATACTAGTGTATGATACTACCTCCCTAATGCATAGTATCATTGTAATGGGGAGTATCATATAGTAGTATCATACATATGATACTAGTGTATGATACTACCTCCCTAATGCATAGTATCATATATTAGTATCATGTAGCACTCTATTTATTGTCATGCATGACACAAAGTAGCATAGCATTTATTATGATACAATATCATGATATGATACTCCATCATCTTTTTCTTCATTTAATACTATGACACATCATCAAAATTACCTAGTTGACATGCATGATACTAGATATGATATTACCATTACGATCAGCCTAACGAAAATTTGACATGGTTGTAGTACTAGTAGTACAGAGTTCTTAAATATAAGTCTTTTTAGAGATTTCAATATGGACTACATACGAATGTATATAGACATATTTTAAAGTGTAGATTCAACCATTTTGCTTCGTATGTAGTCTATATTAGAATCTCTAAAAAGACTTATATTTAGGAGCAGAGGGAGTATAAAAGACTGGTACTGCAGCCTGCAATTCTATGAATATCTTATTGCAATTTTTGTTGCATGGTTTGCCTCTTATCATTTCAATTCAGCTGTTAACCATTTTGGATAAATGCTTCATGCGATGTTTGACTTGAACATAAGTTGGATAGGCACGAGAAAGGTTTGCCCCATTGTGTACATGTCTCAAGCAAGGCACCGCCAGGCCAATTATGTGACAGTTGTACAAGTAAGTCGAGAAAGTTACTTTGTACATATGGTACTGCATATTTACTCCTGCCACTGCAGGGTAATTGGCCAACTGCTAATGCCAAGTTGCTGTGACTGAAGGTGTATATGACCTTTTGGACATCTGCGTGAGAAGGATAGATAAACTGACAAAATGTTTGGAGTGCTGATGCTGAAGACCAACGTGATACTACCAGAAAGGACCAGCGGTGCACCAGCAGCAAGTGAGAGAAAGCAAATGAGAGCATAAGAGCATTTCCATCAGACTCCTTACAAATGGTCAAACCCGTAAAAAAAATGACGTTTTCAGTTTTTGTTTTCAAAAAACATCCCGAATAGAGCCCGTAGAAATGGTCAAACCCGTAAACTTTTTTCAGGCCCCTGAGAATCCATCCTCACGACCCCTTTATTCACAGATTTAGAGGAAAAACTAAGGATGCCCTGAAAATCAGTCAACATATGCTAAGCGACAAGGAAATTTCACCGTGCACACGGGCTTCGATGACCTTCCGCCACGAAACTCGCTGGAATCTCGCCGGAAACTCGGCACTTAGAGCAGCTGCGCCGCCGGCCTGTGGAGGAGCTCGCAGGAGCGGCGGCGGCGGCTCCATGACACCGAGAGGTTTCATCCGCGCTGGTTCCTCATCTGATGCTGGCTGTCCCACATCTGCCGCGGAGGCTTGGATTTATTAAGCAGTGACCGGAGCTAGCTAGGATCGATTCAGTTGATCCATTCAAGCAGCAACGGCGACGGGAGCTAGCTAGCTCCTGGATCGATTCAATCGATCCGTCGAAGCAGCTATGGCGACGGACACAGCGGCCGCTTTGTGCGAGATGTCTTGACGCCGGCGGCTCCGTATTTGGCCGCTTCGTGCGTTGTCCGCCAGCTCCGTAGGAGCGAGCTTATTGAGCATGGACACGGGCAAGAGGAAGAAGACATGGGAAAAAATATAAGGGAATATTCAGTTTTACAGTTTAACTTCGAGGTTTCTACTTGGCCACAGCTCAAACCGATTCTTAAAACGTGTTTTCCGTAAACTGAAAACCAAATTCTGCGGTTTAAGGGGTCTGCTAGAGATGCCACCTTCAATATTAACCCGTAAATTACTCCCGCATCTGTTCGCGGACAGGAGACCAGTCCGCAAACACTGATGCGAAAGCCGGCCATCCAACCCTATGCCTCAAATATCCGCTTTCTACTAACTTAAAAAATTGTTTACGCTTTTTATTAACTTAAAAAAATTGTTTATTCATCGGCTTCCGTTGAAACACAGTGTCAAAACACACACATGCTAGCCTTCCACCAAATGCATACAAGTATATGTTAATCACCTAGTCAATTACACCTTCCGCCAAATGCATACAAATCACTAATGCTAAACGTAATCCAATTATACCTTCCGCCAAATGCATACAAATCACTAATGCTAATCGTAGTCCAATTACACCTTCCGCCAACGAGTGCTAGACTTGCATCACACCTTCCGCCAATTGAAAATCGCCTTCCACCCTTTAACCTTGCGTCAAACTAATCACCTTCCGCCAAACAGCTGCGGCTTTACACCATCCGGACAGAGAGACGGGCACGTGGTGCTTTTTGGTTGACCAGACGGATGTCCAGACTCCCGCAAAGTTTATCATGTTTATCTTCAGTTTGTCGAAAAAACGTGGTTCAGATTGCTCGTCGGACCGATACAGAACCACGTTGTACGGCAAATTATGTCCAGATAACACGGTCTAGACGCTTGCGGGATGTTTAAGGGTCCACCTTAAAGATGCCCTAAAGGGGATAATAGCAGAGTGAGAGGCGGTGGGCGACGAATAACAACTGCATGGGAGATGTGCTGCCCACAAACCCGTGCTCTGGGGGTGTGTTCAGATTCTTTTGGCTTTAATTGGAGCATCTTCAACGGATGATGTAAAAGCACCGCGATGATAAAATTTGGCCATTCGGGGCACTTCGGTCAAAAACGACATTCCAACACGTGATGTATATGTATCCAGTGATGTAATTTTTTTAGGACAGATGAAACAAACGCCTCTCGCTGCTCCATATTTGCAGCATTGCAATGGCTGCCACAAAATCCTCATGCCCACGCACGCAATTGCCCGCAGAAACTACCCCGTCTGCAGCCCGCATCGTTGCCCACCACTGCCATCGTCAATTCCATGTTGTAATCACCACCCGACCAGCCGTCACTAGCCATCTCGCCACCGGTTTCCACTCTGCTAGCCGACAATTTCCACCTACCCACTGCATCCACCCCGCCCACAAATACAGCCTCCCCATTCCCCGTCATCGTCCGATCAATGACTCACCTCCTTGATTTGTCGACTCTGGCAGCTGCTGCTTGGGTTGCCTCTAAGGTTTGTTCGTCGCGGTTGGGCTCAACACACCGCCGCTCAGCTTGGCAGCTCGGGGCCGACGACACTGTCAGTGGCAGAGCTAGCCAAGTATGGCTGGGAGGCAGATGACCACACTTAGCTTTAACTTAGCACCTAATAAAAATTCTTACAGAGATTTTTCTAA
>NC_041384.1:698900676-698903463 GCF_002162155.2 Triticum dicoccoides
GGCTGCAACACACATCTCTGTTGTTGGACACTGTCGAGGAGATAGCATTGCCCAAGCCACCGCTACATCACCGCTCTGCCGCGAGCGCCACCTCGTACCGTGGTGTTAGGCTAAGTGAGTCAGACGTTGCAAAAACCACTTGCAAGTGGCGGCTTAGGTGGCTCGGCATCTTCAAGATGCCCAAGCTTGCCGCACACGTGTACAACAAAGTTGCATGGAGGCTCGGCGGTAGCCGGGCCGAGCTGAACTTCTCCGACATGGTCTTAGCCTAGGAGGCACAATTCCGCTCCCATGAGATTTGCATTGTCTCCCACGATGAGGAGAAAGCACACCGCCGTGTCGAGGCCTAACAAAGTGCCTAGGAGAAGGGTAGGGTTTACATGGAGAGGTTTGCCTCGACAAATCCGCACCTCGTCGAGGCGGAGCTTCAATTCTTCGCCGAGAAGGAGAAGGCTAAGCCAAAGGAGGAGGAAGAGATGGATCACAAACCCTCATGTTTAATTATGTTGTTTCAAATGCTTAATGGACGTAGAACTAGAGTTTGAAATTCCAAAATGTGAAATGAATTATGTTCAAATGATGATTTTTAGGGCACCACTTTACATCTCACCTATTAAAGCAACAGCCGTCTCGGTGGCGTAAAATTTTCTCCCTCCTGCCCTATATGGGTTTTTACATCACCAATTTTTTCATCACCTGTTGGAGATGCTCTTAAGCAAGTGGGTCCTCATCCGATTAGCAAGCACATGCACCGTGGCGCTCCGGTGCATCAAAGTTAGTTGGTGGTAAACCAAAGAGGGCTATACTTTTTGCCAAATATTTGGACTTGGAATGGCTACGATCCAAACAATAATGGCTTACTGAAATTTCGATCATACCCATGCATCGGTGATGCCAACATTTTGATGTCTAGTTGTGGCTCAAATAAAACATACCCTAAGACTCCATCTTCAACCGCCAGCCCACGAAACCTACCCGGTGCCCGTATCTGTTGGTTCGGACCCCAAAACGCGCGCCCCATGGCAGGTATATGCTGCTAAAGATTTAGGGTTTCTTCGCATGCAGTCCAATTAGCGACTAAAGTTTTCCCTCCCGAGTAGGTGAGACTGAGAAGCAAGGCAGGATGACGGCGGGCGAGTGGCTCACCTGGACAGGGTGGGAATCTCGACGGAGGAGAGCGCCCGCGTGGCCGCTTCACCGCCGGAGTAGAGGATGTCGAGGAGGAGCGCCTCTGCTTCGCCACCGGAGGAGGACAGGAGGATGTCGAGGAGGAGCGAGACCGAGTACACATCGCCGGAGGAGAGGATATCGACGAGGAGCGAGTCCGCATCGCCGGTTGAGGTTTGCGCTTGCGGCCGTGTGTGAATTTTATGGAGTCGGTTAGGTTTAGTAGAGAATGGATCAGTGCTTCGCGAACCTTTTTTTTTTTTGAGAACCTACGTGCACGCAGCCTTTTTTTAAGATGACCTTAACTGGCAGAAATTCTGGCATTTTGTTAAATGGCTCTTTGAATTGCAGGAATATGGAAACGTAGGCATAGTAAAAAAACATAGAATGAAGATGGCAATGGGTACCCGGAACCTGCGAACTGGACTTGTAAAAACTCTATTATTAGGGTAAGTATAAGAAATACAAACTCCCATGACATGTAAATGAAAAAGCAATTATACCCACGGGGGTATAGTTGGTTAGAGCACGTGATACAATATTCGTACCCGCATACTCATATAGTACTTGGCTGCATGCATTAGTATGACATGTAGGATCATGCTGTCATCGAGTAATTAACTACTCCCTCGGCCCAAAATAAGATACTTATTATGGAACAAAGGGAGTATAAAAGAAACCTAGAGGCAATTTAATCGGTCACTTCTATCCTATGATATTCTTGTCGCCAGCCCAACTCCTATCCTCCCACTTGTCTTTCCCTCCTTGATCATCCCCGCCCTCCTGATCCCGGCGCCAGTATGTCCATCCGACTATGTCGACTGTCACCTGCAACCTTGCACCATGGGTTGCCATCGCCTGCCACCCTCCACTAGGATCACGCCCGCCACCATTCCCATAGTCCCGCCTTAGTGCCTGCACGGCTGCAACTCCTTCACCACCACAAGACAGCCACATCGCCTTGTCCCAGCCACCTTCCATGCTCTAGTCGATAAGGACAATATACTGTTATAGTTGGTGACGTAGGTGTCGCTGTTGTATTCACCATCCACAACTAACAAGGTCCTCCCTATCGGAAATGTGAATTGGGTGAAGCCATGATCATTTTTGAAAATCAAGAACATTTTGGAAATTCAAGAACATTTTTTGCAACTCAGGCAACCACCTATAAAATGTAGAAACATTTTTTCAAATCCATTTTTTTGAAATTCAGAAACATTTTGAAAGAGCATGAATGTTTTTTGAAAATCGTGAACAGTTTTAATTTTTAAATATTTTTTAAAACTAATCAATGCTTTTTAAAATTTGCAAATATTTTTATATTTTGAACTATTTTCTAAATTTTCGACTAATATTAAATTATTACTTTTTCTAAAATTTCTGCAGTACTAGTGTTTTTTATGGTTTTGGTGAAAATACCCAGCCCCAAGTTTTTTTTGATGGGAAATACCCAGCCCCAAGTAAATGACCGAATGGGCCGACACAATACGTGCCTGAGGCTTGATAGAGGAAATACCCAGCCCCAAGTAAGATGTTCTTAAAATTGTAAAGAAGAATAAAAAAATTAAGAAAGGAAAGAAAATGAAAAAAAGGTGGACCTATGTGGGCCCACCCAATGTA
>NC_041384.1:698903748-698905048 GCF_002162155.2 Triticum dicoccoides
AAGTAGCGCACGACTTTTAACTGGTCCGGTCCGTTAGCTAAGTTCTATGTCTTCCAGTTTCCTGGTTTTGGGAACATTTCAGAAGGATTTGTCAGGTTCAGGTATTGTGTTCTTTCAGTTTTACTGATGTTTCTTTTTCTGGGGTTTTTCGTGTTTTTTCATTGTAAATTTCAATTTTTTTTCAAGTTTATTTTGTTTTAAAAAATTCAGAAATTCCAAATAATATTATTTCCAATATTCAGTTTTATCAAAAAACACGTTTTCAAATAATGTTGGTGTTTTAAAAAATGTTTGGAATTTTTAAAAATGTTCCTGTTTTAGAAATTGTATTTTCGAAAAATGTTCGAAACTTTTAAATAAATTGGTTTTTAAGAAATACCACATTATCAGAAAATATTCGCGTAAAATCTTCGTGTCTTCAAATTTTGCTTTTAAAACTAATCGAAGGACTGCATTCTGCTTGGAAAATTGGGTCGCTGCTGTATTGTTACGGGAAAACCGAGTCGCTACAAGCGAGCGCCCTATGAGCATTCTGTCGCATTGCACATCTCACATTGCACATAGGAGATCTGTCATCGACCCAGTGCTACCATGCCGGGATAACAATCTTTGCAGAAATGTATGCGACGCTTGAAAGTTGTCGCTTGGAGCCGGATCGACGATGCCCAGAAGTTCATAAACCGCATGACTGTGGAAGTGGAAGACGCCCTAGCAGCCCCCGCATGTGAGATCACTTCCTAAAGTAGGAAGAGTACGTAGTTGAGGGGGAAGAAATCTATGTTTTCGAAGCTTCAAATTGTTTTAGACAATATTTTTTATTATTATGTAAAAATTGTACTAGATATTGTAATGGAACTTGTACTAGAAATCGATGTTACAGATCAAATTCAAGGCTTAATTATTGTTTGATGAGATGAAGAAAAAATAAATCTTGTTAAGCCAATGAGAAACAAGTCCACATGGAGGAAAATTTTGATTATGACGATTTTGCACCCTCTAGGAACTTTCAAAATATTAACCTTTTCATCAAAGAAGTGGCCGTTAGATGACTATGGATTCATTCTTGTGTCTACTACGTACTTTTAGGGCAACACCAACCATGACGGGTGTCACCAAAACATACGTCTTTAAATGTCCGCGGACATGTCTTCAAACATCAAAATAGGAGGCAGCTATCCAACAATATTCACCAAGTATACACCATTTAAATGGAGAGAAGGGAATGAGAGGAAAAAATGGGGTTATGGTGGGATTTGATGCTGAGTAGGTATGCCTGAACTCCCCTAGTTTGAGGAAGATT
>NC_041384.1:698905290-698958977 GCF_002162155.2 Triticum dicoccoides
AGAAATATAAGAATATGTACAATTTTGTCCATACGCTCCTCAAACCAAACCTTAGTCGCTGGAAATTTAACCTACCAAGTTCATGACCTATCTTATTCGTTTTCCCGTTACAATGTTCAAACCAGTAAGAAGAAAATCACAGGCGAATAAATAGCAATCACAAAAAAAAAAATGCCGCCGTCGCTCCGGTCGAACGTCCTTTATTCTTCATGGTATTATGTCTTCCATATTTTTAGAATTAATAACAGGGCGATTGCATCCTACCTTTTGTGCAAGAAATAAGCCGGGTCTCATAGCCAAAGTTTCTATCATTAGGACGTGAACACACCAATCAATCTTTCAATTTCTGCCAACAATGAATTTTTCTTTATCATCTCTGAATACAACGTTAGCTGTGTCCCTAAGCACATGATCAAAAGATGCATTAACATCAAGCTTTACAAAACTCATAGGAGGTCTAATCCATCCTTCTCTTTTACTAGTTGCATTGCGGGAGCAAGCATTAACAACATTTGCCGTTATAGCATGAATCCCCATAGAAATGCGGAACGCATCTTGAAACTTTTTTGTATGAATCAATCTACGTCTATCCCACCATAAGTCCCAAGCGGTAATAGCAATCGATTCACGAGCTTCCTGAGGCCCAATATAGATAGACCCCGGTTTGGCGTAAGAAGTAAGAATTCAAGGATCGCCTCTCCCGCACGGTCAATAACACAAGCTTTGTTAATCCCTCGGTCCATTCCCAACTTATTTCAACCCCCCTTTGCTTTCCGAGAAAGAAACACCGTGTGTTTTGTATCTTCTGGCCCATTAAAACACGAGGGGCAAATGGGCGAAATTTCTAGATGTCTATTGGTAAGCGTAACACGCGACACGCAGAGTGCCAGTATGCCAAACGGGTGACATGACACGGATTCACGCTGGAGTTGGCGTTGCTCGTAACAGAAAACACAAAACACAGAACATGGGTAGCTGCAAACTAACTAACACGCCCCTTCAAAAAAAAAAACAAAAAAAAAATAACTAACACGCGTGGCCCACGTCTCAGAGATGTACTTCCAGCTGGCCTCCTCCTCAATCATCCATCCATCCTCTCCCAAATCCAGCGGAGCTTTGCTTCCTCTTCCTCTTCCTCTTCTCCCCTCAACCCAAACTCAAATCCAAATCCCCGAACCCACCGGCGATGGCGCGCGGCGGCCGCTCCGAGAAGAGCGGCGGCGGGTGCGGGCGGTGCTGCCTGGGGTTCCTGCTCAAGCTCCTCGCCTTCCTGCAGGCCTTCGCCGCCCTCTCCGCCGTCCTCTACGCCGCCTCCATCCTCTCCCGGTGGGCGCGCCACCATGAGCTCCACATCCACCACCTCCTCCCAGACCTATGGTATGTACTTCTATCTCCTCTATCTCCCTCCCGCCCTCCACTTCCCTTCCCGCCGGTATGTAATCCTGATCCAACTTTTTGGCCCGCAGGTTCGCGTGCGCCGTCATGGCCGCCGGCCTCCTCTACTGCGCCATCCTCCTCGCGGGCTACGTCGCCGCCGAGGTCAGCAGCGGGTGCTGCCTCTGCTTCGTAAGATCCACCACAACTCATACTCATCCATCCATTCATTCCCCCTCGTGCTTGCTTGTGAATAATCATATTCATATTCATTCCTAGTGATTCGTGTATCCGTACTAATTAATCATTTGTTTCTGATGATAACAACTGATTATTCCAGTACACCGGCTTGGCAATGGTGATGATGCTGCTCGAGGCCGCCGTGGCCGGACGCATCCTCCTCAACGAGCACTGGATCCAGGTGGGTTCATTGGATGCACATTCATTCCCCTGACAGCAATAAGTTCAGTTCAGTTGATAAAACCAGAGCACTGATCGATTCCTCTTCTTCTTGCAGGATCTGCCGCATGACCGCACCGGAGAGCTTGAGAACCTCGTCTCCTTTGTCAATGCCAACCTCGACCTCTGCAAATGGGCTGCTCTCGCTACCGTTGCCACTCAGGTGCGTCAGATTGATATGAACAAGCGTTTTCATCAGTTCAAACGGCACGCCAAGTATACACATGCCTTTAAGTTGCATGCTCCAATAAGGCTCTTCCACAATAATTTCCACTAGTAATAACTAATAAGATAAACAAACCTACTCTGTTTTCCTTTCCACCTCGAGGAGGATGATCTGATCTGTTTACATGTACAGGCACTCTCGCTTTTCTTGGCGATGGTTCTACGAGCCATGGTTTCACCCACGAGTGGCGACTATGACAGTGATGAAGATTTTGTGGTCATAAGGAGGCCGCTGCTTATTGCCCGAGGAGCTCCATCCTATCTCCCTACCACCGCCGACCCCAGGGGTGGTCATCCGAACTTATGGAGCTCATCAATGAGGCAGAAGGTGAGAATTGCTTATCCTCCAACGCTTGCTTGCACTGATTTCAGATGGGACTATGCAACCTAAGCAAGAGTGCACTATCGTTAACGACAATATGTTTGCTATACTGTGCAACACTGTTCATCCTAGCAAACTGAAGAATGTTTTGAATCGTTAATCAAGCACATATTTTGCTACATTGAAAAAAGCACATATTTTTTCCTTTTAGTTTCAATTTGTCAAGATTATTTTGCTGGAAACTTTTATATTTGCTCTTACTTTCATGAGTCATGGCCCTCAGCTGCTTGATACCATAATTATCTTGTACTCTACTACTATATGCGTAGTCCAGCGGAGGATTTAGAACACAACCTGATTGTAGCACACACCGTAGTTGAAGCATTTCTAGATGAGTACTAGTTCGTTTTGTTTACTCCTACAAGGCTATAACCAAGCAAGCAATCTGAAGAAAAAGGTGTTAAAGTTGTGTTGTATGCTGATTAGTGATTACACATTATCTGGGTTGGATCATATGTTAGCTTTAGGGTCAAGTTAGTACTATCCTTTATACTTTTTCAATACATCAAAGACGCAAGCCTTTTGTGTCGTTGAGTTGTAAAGACTAAAGACAGACTAGTTGGCTGGAAACCGTTCGCATACATTTCTTTAGCAGAGATGCAACAATAATGTGGAGCACGTTGATTGCAAAAGTTACACGCCCCAATAGTGAGTCCTGTATTTCTACTTGAGATTATGTCTGCACATCACTCTTCTCCCTAGCAAACTGAAAGAATATTTTGAACCATTAAGGAAGCACATATTTTTCTATTTGGCTTCAATTCGTCAGGCTTATTTTGCTGGAGACTTTTATGTCTCAACATTTGCTGTTACTCATGAGTCATGATGCTCATCTGCTTGATAGCCTCTGTCATAAGTTTTTCTTCTTCTTTTTTTCTACCGTAATTGTTTTGTACTCTACTGCATGAGTCTGACAATCTAACCTTATGCGAAATCTTATTATCTTGCTTATTATTATTATTTTATAGTATGACTCGTTTCATATATCATGAAAGGCTATGACGATGTAACCTCAAGCCAAATAGCAAAAAAATCATGGCGACTTTATTATATGAACGAATCGCGCCCTTCGTTCAACACTGAAAATCTATTCCCATCCCACCAGCCCTGTGTTTCTTCTTGATTACTACATCAACTGAAAAGAGCAATGTGAACTAATAATTTTTTTTCCTCCTTTGTGCCCTCTAGTATGGACTGAACTCCTCGGGGGACTACACCTACAACACACTGGGTCAAAATGCAGTGCCACCGCAGTGAGAAGCTTATGTGCGACAGGTGATGAAGGAAGAGCATGCATGGCTTTGTTGGAAGCACCTGTGCAGCATATTTGTAGTATCTGGTTATATTCCATGGTGTAATGCGCACTATATAATTTGTGCATCCAGCCAATCTCGAACTCATTGTACATAGTTCCATCATTAGTGAAGATCATGTATGTGTGACCCTGGCTGGCTAGTTGGAAAGGACTTGTCAACATTTCGTTGGATGTTTGTTAAGCTAGCTGGTGATAGCAGTTTATGATGTGAAAAAAGATCTTGTAAAGTAATGTTACTAGCACAGTTTCACTTGTGTGGTGAGATAGTATTGTTATGCCGCCAAGTATTACATGCTATGTATCTGTTCTTAAACCTCCTCTTTTGGGTGCAGCGGCACTTTGCATAAAAAATGATCTTTCAGAAGTACTCCCTCCGTCTCATAATGTAAGACGTTTTTCGACGTTGAAAAATGTCTTACATTATGAGACGGAGGGAGTACTATGCTAAATAACTTTGAGGTAATGTTTTTTTTGTTTTTGAAATGGAGGCAAAAGATTTGCCTCATATATCAACTAAGAAGAGGATATAATTTTTGATACAAGCCCCAAATGCATTGTCATGCTGTAGCTCGCCATTGTTCAAATGTTCATATGATGGAGCAACCCTGTATTTTGTTTTTTGTTTTGAAAGGTCGTCCCTGCGTGCGCGCCCACGCTGCAGACCTCACCTACGTACGCCACGCACCCTCCCGCGCAGGGTCTCCTGTCGGTCGACGCTGTGGTTCCAACGCTTCCCCTCCATGCTCCCACGTGCTCCTGCTCACTGATTGAATAGCAGCTCCTACCAGCTACCTAAAAGCCCCGCTCCAAACGGCCAAGCTAAGGAAGATGATGCCCACCCCACATGCATTTGCCCGCCCCGATCTTGTGCTACAAACCTCTCTGTTTGTTTCGTCGTTTAGATGCGTGCGCGTGCGTTCTAGGGCTAGTTCACTGATCAGAGACAACGCGCACGTATTCTGAATTACAAGTTCATGGCTGGATTCAGAGGAATAGCACTTTTTTTTTTCTCTTGTGTGCATGCAGATTGCAGAAACACACAAGAAAAAAGCCCTCTTCTTGTGCTCCTTTCCTTTGTACTCCCTCTGTAAACTAATATAAGAGCATTTAGATAACTACTTTAGTGATCTAAACGCTTTTATATTAGTTTACAAAGGGATTACTCTCTAAATCGTTTAATCAAGATGAGTAGATTCAGGACTCACGCACAAGACTATTTGGAAGAAGAAATTCAGGCACCAAATCAAGGTGAGTGGATTCAGGCCCGCACTCGGAGAATAATCAACGGCACGCACATCGATCAACACGGGTATAATTAACAACAAGATAGACTTGCAACAAGAGAATGACTTTAGCTTTACAGTCCGATGGAATTCAGCAGAAATTGAGATTATTCTTCCACCCAACCCAACACGCATCAGTCAGAAAAATCCAGACACCAACCAAACGCCTACCACCACAGCACCAGCCACTTGCCTGCCTTGAGCGCCGCCGATCGAGGTCGAGGCTCCCACCACCGCACCACCACCATGATGCCACGTCAGTAGCACGGGACGACGACGCAGCGCCTGCGCCGGGGCTGCGGCGAGCAGACGACGAACAGCAGCATGATGACGAAGGCGGCCATCACCAGCGGCAGCAGGTTGAACCCCGCCTCCTCCTCCTCCTGGCTGCAGCACATCTTCCCCATGGCCGATCGCCCGCTCGCTTTTCTCACAGACAGAGCGGTTTCTTGGCTTGGAGGAACAAGGAGACTGGGCGAGGAACAAGGGAAGAAGTCCTTCTTTCGTGGTGCAGTGGAATTTCTGCTGTATCTATCTATCTTAAAGACCTCTCCCCTCTCTCTTCCTCCCCCTCTCCGCGTCCGGTGGGTCGGTCGGTCGTCTCAGAATGAAACTTCTACACTATTTCCCTATGGCACTTGTGAAGTTGGCTCGCTTGCGTGGTTTGTGGCATCATGCATGTGGGGGTGGTTGCGGCGTCGCCGTCGAGCTCTTCTATTCCGCTTCCATGATGGGATTTCTTTTCGCTTGTTGGTTGGGGACGCGACAATAGAGTCGAGTCCACCAATCCATCAATCAATCACCTACGCACCCACCGCGAGGACAGACCCAGAGCTAGCCCACTACCAACAGATCGATCAGGACGCTTGGGTGGGCCTGCTACGGGCAGCAGGTAGCTTCTAGATACATCCATTTCCGAGACAAGTAATTCCGAACGGAGGGATTACGTAGGAATGCAGCATGCTTTAGTTTAGTTAGTTAATTACCAACTGACACTGCAGGTCTGGTCAATGCGTCTTCTCCTCTGTGTTGGTACTGTTGTTGATAGTACAATCGTACGTACTGTCATTATCGTCAGGCGATTAGTCTAAACCTCGGTTGATTTGGACGCCGGTGAAAAGCATGGCTGGAAGCAGCCGCCGGCTCTACTGAAAATTCCGTGATGGTGAAAGACCCGACTTTGTGTTTTTGCTGCTCTGTTTAATGCGTGTTGTTCAGCAAATCAGCATGATTGTATGCAGTATATAGATATCATTGACATTTGCACTGAAAGCATGGTATGTATGCATGATTAATTGAGCACGCAAGTGGCGATTACTCTACGCCAATTTGGGCACCGATACGCGCATGGATAGTATACTTTTATACCAAGAACACCTTTGCTGTCAGGGTACGACCTTGATCGGGTGCTTGCCGCGACTAGGTCAGGGCCTCCCACCTTACTAGTAAATCTTAATGTAAACATATACCATCGCAAATTCCCAATGATTGAGACGGCAATGCTACTACTCCTGATGCATCATTGTATTGCCATGCATTTATTCGTTTTGAGAAAAAGGAGAAGCTGACGTGCACCGCAAAGGTACACGCCGGCCTAAATTATAGATGTTTGCCACTCTTTTCTATGTAAGTGTGGGCCATTCGACATTTCTAGGTCGGTTATATTTAAGGAATTTTACCCTTTCTTTTGTACTCGTTTGTATTTTTGACAGGAATTACACCATTTAAGGAATATTAATTCATTTTACCCCATTTAATGAAACGTGTGCCGCATTTTACCCTTTTATTGTTTTAAGTATGTTCTATCAAGCTGGTCTAATTTCTATCAAAAAAGTCAAATGAGGGTGGTAGAGACTAGGATTTGATTTTTTGGGGTTTATTTTTATGTGATAGCGGGTGGTATAGGCTTGGAGCAAATATATACTTATAATTCATACTTTGCATTTTGTTTAAAAGATGGTGTCACGTTAAGTTCAGTTCAATAGTTTTTCTCTTTTTATTCATCATTCCGTCACATACTTTCTAGATTTTATTGTTTTAAAATACAAATTTAGAACACTCTTAAATTTGTTTTTCTAACCCTAGATTGATAGGAAATGCCGGTGGGATGTACGGCGTCGCGACGAACCACGTGGTGCGAGTCGCTGACACCCATCTCTTTATATAGTGCAGGTGACAGGGGCCCGTCAACCATAATGGGTTGAGCACCCCCGATCAGGGCGCGGATCTAAGCGCTCGGTGGGCCGTTGGGCCCACACGGTGGAGATCATCCTAAAAGAACCATGTTGCTCCACGTTGTGTGTCGCGTCGGAGACACTTCACATGAATGTGCCTCCGAACCCGAGGCTGACCCAGATCGCTATTTGGGATTGGCAATAGGACCTGCCTAACAGGCGAGTTTTCCGGTTCCACTTGCAACGGAGTCAAGATTACTCGGTTGATTTAGACACTGGTGAAAAGCATGACTGCTGGTACTGCTAGAAATGCCATGCCGGACTCTGTTTTTACTGCTCTGTTTCAGTACACATAGTACAACATACATGATTCTGGGTATGGATGTGATCGACTTTTGCACCGAAAACAGGGTATATGCATGATTGACTCGGCAAGTAGCGATTACTCTACGTCAAATTGGGTGATGCTACGCGCATAACTAGCACTTCCGTCGAGAGCCACTTGCTGTCTTTGTACGACCTTGATCGGGTCATCCTTCACCGCGATTAGGTCAGGTCAGGTCTCACTCCTACCAGACCTGACCTGACCTTCGGTCCTGATGTAAACAAAGAGCACTGGGAAGATGGCAACGCAACTCCCGGTGCATCATCCCCGCAAACAAAACTCCCGGTGCATCATCTATTTGCCATGCATAGTCGTTTTGATTATATCACAACCTGACGTGCACCACAAAAGGTACACGCCTGCTTGGATCCGGAATTTGCCTCTCTCCTTTGTGTGTGTGTGTGTGTGTGTGTGTGTGTGTGTGTGGCCTTCAACTTTTTCAGCGGCAAATTGATAGTGAGTTTCACTTCTACTCTCTAACAATATTGAGTTCGTGACACCTTTTACCCCCATCTATACCTGCCATATGTTGGGCCGGGCCGGGCCTAACAAAGCCCGTACCAGAAAACTTAGGCTTGTGCCTGGCCTAGCCCGGTCGTCAGGCCTAGATCTCAGGCCCAAGCCCGCCCCATCAGTGGAAAAGCCATCTAGGCCTCAGCCCTCCCCTTCCCTAAATCGCAAATATGACAAGCCCAAGCCCGACCTGGCTTGTCCATCGGGCCTAGATCTTAGGCCCAGGCCTGGCCCATGGGCAAGCCCGGGCCGGGTCGAGCTTTTTTGGGCCGGACGGGCCGGGTTTCCCATGTCCAGGTATACCCTCATCAAGCACATATTTTCAGATAGACCCTATTTAAGCAAATTTGTCCATTGTTTACCCCTTTTGATGTTTTGCTTTGTTCTTTTCGTCGGGGCCAATCACTCAGTCTCAGTCTCACGTGGAGAGGTGACTTAGATGCTACATCGGTGGCATGCTCATCGGAGATGCGTATGACATAGTAGATGGGATGCAGGGTGACTAGGTTAAGCTCGACTAGCGCGCTCGACTCAAGTGCGGTTCGACTAGCTTAGTTAGGGATTTGGAAGCATAAAGCTCGGGCTGCGGTGACTTGTCCTCGAAGGAACTGGTAAAGGGTAGCGGTAGATACTGAAGCAACCCTAAACTACATGCCAACATAAGGCCCTTGCTAGGCTCCTTCTCCTCACCCTGCAATTCACCTCTGCTCCTGAACTGCCACATGGCGAAACAAGGATGGTCATCATTGACTTGGGGTGAGTCGTGTGGCCTGTTCGGCCATAACCTTGTTGTCCCGCACCGTGTTTTGTGTTAGAGACGCCTCGAATCAATGCGCCTCCAAACTATTGGTTGATCAGCTCACCAATTAGGATGATCAATGTGGTCCACCCTGTTAGGGCATAATTTTCCCTGGTTTGTTTTGGTGATTGATGACAATACTTTTGCGGACTAATCGTGTGCATTAAGCTTTCCAGGTTATCTAATATAAGGGCACTATGCGATTGTTTCCCCTCGAGGACTTCACTTTAGACGGATTATTTTCCCTCATTTCTTTTCGGTGGAATTGAGTCGTGTGGGATAACCATACTATCAAGAGGGGATCCGTTTCGGAAGAGTATGGGTGGAATCATCACGTACACACTCTCCTTGCACCCTCGCCTTCTTCCTGCTTCTTTGGAGTATCTGTGCTGTGCAAAACAAGGGGTGCTGAGTGCTAAGCGGTAGTACCACGGTCAGGGCGGTAGTACCGCCTAGCGGCGGTAGTACCGCTGGCACTATCGCCCCTGCCGTGGTCTCGATTTTTCATGTCAGGTTTCCGTAAAGGACCACTCAGGGGAGCGGTAGTAGGGACGACAGTAGGGTGCGATAGTGCCGCTTATATTAGCGGTAGTACCGCTCCTACGCCCGCTCCAACTGCCGCTCAGCTCGCTGCCCTCCTCTATTTTCCAGCGGCTGTAGGGAGCGGCAGTACCGCTTATCGGCAGTAGTATCGCCCACAGGGAGGTAGTACCGGCCTAGTGCGTGTATTTCTCCTCGCTCAGCCCTGGTTTCCCTATGCCTTCTTGCCACAGCGGTAGTACCGTTGTGGCAACGGTAGTACCGCTCCGATAACGGTAGTACCACCCAGATGCGGGCTGCGGGCTGCATAACGGTTGGATGTGTACGCCCTCTATATATAGGGGTCTTCTTCTCCAAGAAGACTTACCCCTTCTTCCCCAAAACTCCATTGTTGCTCCACAAGCTTATTTTCGCCCGATCTCTCTCCATAGATAATCAAACTTGTTGATTTTCTAGGGATTGGTTGAGAAGGCCCAGATCTACACTTCCACCAAGATAAATTTGATCCCCCCACTAATCCCTTGCGGATCTTGTTATTCTTGGGTGTTTGAGCACCCTAGATGGTTGAGGTCACCTCGGAGCCATATTCCATTATGGTGAAGCTCCATGGTTTCGTTGGGAGCCTCCAATTAAGTTGTGGAGAGAGCTCCAACCTTGTTTGTAAAGGTCCGGTTGCCGCCTTCAAGGGCACCAATAGTGGAATCACGACATCTCGCATTGTGTGAGGGCGTGAGGAGAATATGGTGGTCCTAGTGGCTTCTTGGGGAGCATTGTGCCTCCACACCGCTCCAACGGAGACATACTTCCCCTCAAAAGGAAGGAACTTCGGTAACACATCCTCGTCTTCACCGGCTCCACTCTTGGTTATCTCGTGCCTTTACTTGTGCAAGCTTATTTGTATTATATCCCTTGCTTGCTTGTGTGCTTGTTGTTGTTGCATCATATAGGTTGCTCACCTAGTTGCATATCTAGACAGCCTACTTTGATGCAAATTTTAAATTGGTAAAGAAAAGCTAAAATTGTTAGTTGCCTCTTCACCCCCCTCTAGTCAACTATATCGATCCTTTCAATTGCTATCAGAGCCTCATCTCTTTATTAAGGACTTCACCATCCGAAGAGTATGATTGACAACATAGACGGTGAGGAGGAGCACTCCAGTGCGAATCGGTTCTTTTCTATGGCCGATGGGGGAACCACGGTCTCTCATGAGGAATTCAATGTGGCTTTGGACTTGTTGAAAACCTCCATGATGACCGAGGTTGAAAGCATGTTTAATAAATTCTTAGAAGGGCTTAAACTATCTACCGCACCAATGTAAGTGGGTGATCCCACTAACAAGGTGACAGATGCTAACTCCGACAAGGGGGAAGCTACTAGTGAAAAGGCTCCTTCTTCTAGTGGTAAAATTGGCAACAACATCTTTGCCCATGTGGAACCTCCACTTACTTATGGTGGACCGATTCCTTCCACTCATTTGAATCATGCCGGTCCTCCCCCTAAGATTGTGAAAAATGAGGCCTTTGATTCTTGGGTTTATTGCTTTAAGCGTCATTTGAACCATGTTAATACTAACCTTTGGAGAATCATTGAAGAAGCTTTTTATCTGCATGACCGAAGCAACTTCACCCCTAGAGAAGCTGCGGATAACCAATTCAGCGAGAATGCTCTATTCATCATCCAAGATGCTATCCCCCCGGAAGATATTGCGCATCTCCGACCATTCACCGTGGCAAAGGAAGCATGGCACCATGTTGTTTCCCTTTACAAGGGAAGTGCAAGCATTCGACGGTCCAACTATGAAGTGGTGCAAGATGAAGCCGATGAATTTGCTATGAATGAAGGTGAAGAACCTCATGAGCTCTATCGGAGACTAACCACACTCGCGGTCTCACTCCGCGATCATGGATCAAGGATACAAATGACAATTGGATCAAGCGGAAATTTCTCAAAGCCATGATGCCTTACCATAAGGCCGGAATTCCACACCTTGTCCTCAAGCGAAGTGTTGGATGAGTTTGTGGCAATGAGTATCTTGGACAAGACCGCCGACAATGCGGTATTGCGTTCTCAAAGAGCCAAGAAGCCCAATCTTGCTTTGAAGGCCAAGGCTAGTGTGGAAGAAGAGGAGGAAGAGGAAGAAGAGGAGAGCAACCCCGAAGATACAAAATATGATTATCATGAGCACATGGCTCTCTCTTCAAGACAATTTTGGAGCAAGAAGAACTCAAGGCCCAACTTCAACAAGAGCAACTCAAGTGGTGTCAAGAGAAAGCAACGGGTGAGGACTTGCTACAATTGCCGCAATCTGAGCCACTTTGTTGCGGAATGCCCCGATGAGAAGAGGGAAGACAATGGTGGCAAGCTCATCCGGAAGGACAAGGCCAAGTCTTTCCCCAACAAGAACCACTTCACTAAGAAGACTCCTCCCAAGGGATTGGTGGCACAAGAAGAGTACAATGAGGATGATGATGAAGATGGTGAGACGGTTGCCATGGCCTCCGTGGCCATCGCGACAACACCCCGGGCGTCCCTCTTCATCACCCAATGAGAACATAACCGCCAAATGCCTCATGGCTAAAGCCACCAACAAGGTAAACCCCAAAATCAAAACTACCATCATAACTCATCCTTCTTTGACGGATTGCATTGATGAAAGTGTGTGTGTGTGTGGGGGGGGTCCAACGTGGAGGAAAATGAATTTGAGTCTTTTATGAGTAAGCTTAAGGGTAAATCCAAGAAGCACTTCGTTGCTCTCTTGGAACAACTTGGTGAAGCCAATGACATGATCGAGGCTCATGAAGACACCATCTCTAAGATGGAGGGGCATAGTCGTGACTATGCCGATGAGATATCAGATCTCTCTAATGCTCTTGAGGAAGAGCGTGGTCATCGCTTGGCTCTTGAGGAGTCACACAACAATGACCATGCTAAACTAAAGAAAGTTCTTGATCATGCTCTTGTTGTGTCTCGTGTGCTAAATTCCGAGAAGGCCAAACTTGGTGTTGATCTTGCTAGACTCAAGGAGGAGTTTTATTTCCTTGACAAGGCTCACAAGGCCTTGAAGAGTACTCACGCTAATCTTAAAGAGTCTCATGATCAACTCCAAGTGACGCTAACCAAGGAGAAAGCCACTTTTCCTCATATGGTTTTAACTGATAATGCAAATGCTACTAACCCTTGGCGAGGAGTCTCGAAATGGTCGAGACGTAAAGATCGATTTACTAGACGACTATATTCATACATCGGAAAGGTTCCGAGTGATTCGAGTATTTTTCGGAGTACCGGGGAGTTACGGGAATACGGGGAAGAAGTATTGGGCCTCATGGGCCAAGTGATGGAAGAGAGGAGGCAGGGCGCACAACCACCCTAGCCCAAACCGAATAGGACTAGGGGGGCGGACCCCTTTCCTCCCTCTCCTTCCTTCTCCCCTTCCCCCTTCCTTTCCTCCTCCTAGTAGGAGTAGGAAAGGGTAGTCCTACTCCTACTAGGAGGAGGACTCCTCCTCGTAGAGAGCCCTAGGAGGGCCAGCCAACCTCCCCCTTGCTCCTTTATATACGGGGGCAGGGGGCACGCTAGAACACACAAGTTGATCATTGATCCCTTAGCCGTGTGCGGTGCCCCCCTCCACCATAATCCACCTCGATCATATCATAGCGGTGCTTAGGCGAAGCCCTGCGTCGGTAGCAACATCATCACTGCCATCATGCCATCGTGTAGACGGAACTCTCCCATGAAGCTCTGCTAGATTGGAGTTCATGGGACGTCATCGAGCTCAACGTGTGCTGAACTCGGAGGTGCCGTTCGTTCGGTACTTGGATCGGTCGGATCATGAAGACGTTCGACTACATCAACCGTGTACTCATAATGCTTCCGCTTACGGTCTATGTGTTGGGGAACGTTGCAAAAAACAAAAAATTTCTACGGTTTCACCAAGATCCATCTAGGAGTTCATCTAGCAACGAGTGATTAGATGCATCTACGTACCTTGTAGATCGCGAGCGGAAGCATTCAAAGAACGGGGATGAGGGAGTCGTACTCGACGTGATTCGAATCACCAAAGATCCTAGCACCGAACGGACGGCACCTTCGCGTTCAACACACGTACGGAACAGCCACGTCTCCTCCTTCTTGATCCAGCAAGGGGGAAGGAGAGGTTGAGGGATATGGCTCCAGCAGCAGCACGACGGCGTGGTGGTGATGGAGCTGCAGTACTCCGGCAGGGCTTCGCCAAGCACTATGGAGGAGGAGGATGTGTTGGAGAGGGAGAGGGAGGCACCAAAGATCAAGGTCAGAAGTCCTCCATCTCCCCCACTATATATAGGAGGGCCAAGGGGGGGGGGGGCGCCGGCCCTAGGAGATCTAATCTCCTAGGGGGGTGCGGCCAAGGGGAGGAATCCCTCCTCCCCAAGGCACCTAGGAGGTGCCTTCCCCTCCTAGGAATCTTCCTCCTTGAAACCCTAGGCGCATGGGCCTCTTGGGGCTGGTGCCCTTGGCCCATGTAGGCCAAGGCGCACCCCCTACAGCCCATGTGCCCCCCCGGGACAGGTGGCCCCACCCGGTGGACCCCCGGGACCCTTCCGGTGGTCCCGGTACAATACCGGTGACCCCGAAACTTGTCCCGATGCCCGAAATAGTACTTCCTATATATAATTCTTTACCTCCGGACCATTCCGGAACTCCTCGTGACGTCCGGGATCTCATCCGGGACTCCGAACAACATTCAGGTTACTGCATATACATATCCCTACAACCCTAGCGTCACCGAACCTTAAGTGTGTAGACCCTACGGGTTCGGGAGACATGTAGACATGACCGAGATCGCTCTCCGGCCAATAACCAACAGCGGGATCTGGATACCCATGTTGGCTCCCACATGCTCCTCGATGATATCATCAGATGAACCACGATGTCGAGGATTCAAGCAACCCCGTATACAATTACCTTTATCAATCGATATGTTACTTGCCCGAGATTCGATCATCGGTATCCCAATACCTCGTTCAATCTCGTTACCGGCAAGTCACTTTACTCGTACCGTAATGCATGATCCCGTGACCAGACACTTGGTCACTTTGAGCTCATTATGATGATGCATTACCGAGTGGGCCCAGTGATACCTCTCCGTCATACAGAGTGACAAATCCCAGTCTTGATCCGTGTCAACCCAACAGACACTTTCGGAGATACCCGTAGTATACCTTTATAGTCACCCAGTTACGTTGTGACGTTTGGTACACCCAAAGCACTCCTACGGTATCCGGGAGTTACACGATCTCATGGTCTAAGGAAAAGATACTTGACATTGGAAAACTCTAGCAAACGAACTATACGACCTTGTGCTATGTTTAGGATTGGGTCTTGTCCATCACATCATTCTCCTAATGATGTGATCTCGTTATCAATGACATCCAATGTCCATAGTCAGGAAACCATGACTATCTGTTGATCAACAAGCTAGTCAACTAGAGGCTTACTAGGGACATGTTGGTGTCTATTATTCACACATGTATTACGATTTCCGGATAACACAATTATAGCATGAATAAAGACAATTATCATGAACAAGGAAATATAATAATAATGCTTTTATTATTGCCTCTAGGGCATATTTCCAACAGTCTCCCACTTGCACTAGAGTCAATAATCTAGTTACATTGTGATGAATCGAACACCCATGGAATTCTGGTGTTGATCATGTTTTGCTCTAGGGAGAGATTTAGTCAACGGATCTGCTACATTCAGGTCCGTGTGTACTTTACAAATATCTATGTCTCCATCTTGAACATTTTCACGAATGGAGTTGAAGCGACGCTTGATGTGCCTTGTCTTCTTGTGAAACCTGGGCTCCTTGGCAAGTGTAATAGCTCCAGTGTTGTCACAGAAGAGCTTGATCGGCCCCGACGCATTGGGTATGACTCCTAGGTCGGTCATGAACTCCTTCACCCAAATTGCTTCATGTGCTGCCTCCGAGGCTGCCATGTACTCCGCTTCACATGTAGATCCCGCCACGACGCTCTGCTTGCAACTGCACCAGCTTACTGCCCCTCCATTCAAAATATACACGTATCCGGTTTGTGACTTAGAGTCATCCAGATCTGTGTCGAAGCTAGCATTGACGTAACCCTTTACGACGAGCTCTTCGTCACCTCCATAAATGAGAAACATTTCCTTAGTCCTTTTTAGGTACTTCAGGATATTCTTGACCGCTGTCCAGTGTTCCTTGCCGGGATTACTTTGGTACCTTCCTACCAAACTTACGGCAAGGTTTACATCAGGTCTGGTACACAGCATGGCATACATAATAGAACCTATGGCTGAGGCATAGGGGATGACACTCATCTCTTCTATATCTTCTGCCGTGGTCGGACATTGAGCTGAGCTCAATTTCACACCTTGTAACACAGGCAAGAACCCCTTCTTAGACGCCCAACTATGAAGTGGTGCAAGATGAAGCCGATGAATTTGCTATGAATGAAGGTGAAGAACCTCATGAGCTCTATCGGAGACTAACCACACTCGCGGTCTCACTCCGCGATCATGGAGCAAGGATACAAATGACAATTGGATCAAGCGGAAATTTCTCAAAGCCATGACGCCTTACCATAAGGCCGGAATTCCACACCTTGTCCTCAAGCGAAGTGTTGGATGAGTTTGTGGCAATGAGTATCTTGGACAAGACCGCCGACAATGCGGTATTGCGTTCTCAAAGAGCCAAGAAGCCCAATCTTGCTTTGAAGGCCAAGGCTAGTGTGAAAGAAGAGGAGGAAGAGGAAGAAGAGGAGAGCAACCCCGAAGATACAAAATATGATTATCATGAGCACATGGCTCTCTCTTCAAGACAATTTTGGAGCAAGAAGAACTCAAGGCCCAACTTCAACAAGAGCAACTCAAGTGGCGTCAAGAGCAAGCAACGGGTGAGGACTTGCTACAATTGCCGCAATCTGAGCCACTTTGTTGTGGAATGCCCCGATGAGAAGAGGGAAGACAATGGTGGCAAGCTCATCCGGAAGGACAATGCCAAGTCTTTCCCCAACAAGAACCACTTCACTAAGAAGACTCCTCCCAAGGGATTGGTGGCACAAGAAGAGTACAATGAGGATGATGATGAAGATGGTGAGACAGTTGCCATGGCCTCCGTGGCCATCGCGACAACACCCCGGGCGTCCCTCTTCATCACCCAATGAGAACATAACCGCCAAATGCCTCATGGCTAAAGCCACCAACAAGGTAAACCCCAACATCAAAACTACCATCATAACTCATCCTTCTTTGACGGATTGCATTGATGAAAGTGTGTGTGTGTGTGTGGGGGGGGGGGTCCAACGTGGAGGAAAATGAATTTGAGTCTTTTATGAGTAAGCTTAAGGGTAAATCCAAGAAGCACTTCGTTGCTCTCTTGGAACAACTTGATGAAGCCAATGACATGATCGAGGCTCATGAAGACACCATCTCTAAGATGGAGGGGCATAGTCGTGACTATGCCGATGAGATATCAGATCTCTCTAATGCTCTTGAGGAAGAGCATGGTGATCGCTTGGCTCTTGAGGAGTCACACAACAATGACCATGCTAAACTAAAGAAAGTTCTTGATCATGCTCTTGTTGTGTCTCGTGTGCTAAATTCCGAGAAGGACAAACTTGGTGTTGATCTTGCTAGACTCAAGGAGGAGTTTTATTTCCTTGACAAGGCTCACAAGGCCTTGAAGAGTACTCATGCTAATCTTAAAGAGTGTCATGATCAACTCCAAGTGACGCTAACCAAGGAGAAAGCCACTTTTCCTCATATGGTTTTAACTGATAATGCAAATGCTACTAACCCTTGGCGAGGAGTCTCGAAATGGTCGAGACGTAAAGATCGATTTACTAGACGACTATATTCATACATCGGAAAGGTTCCGAGTGATTCGAGTATTTTTCGGAGTACCGGGAGTTACGGGAATACGGGGAAGAAGTATTGGGCCTCATGGGCCAAGTGATGGAAGAGAGGAGGCAGGGCGCACAACCACCCTAGCCCAAACCGAATAGGACTAGGGGGGCGGACCCCTTTCCTCCCTCTCCTTCCTTCTCCCCTTCCCCCTTCCTTTCCTCCTCCTAGTAGGAGTAGGAAAGGGTAGTCCTACTCCTACTAGGAGGAGGACTCCTCCTCCTAGAGAGCCCTAGGAGGGCCAGCCAACCTCCCCCTTTCTCCTTTATATACGGGGGCAGGGGGCACGCTAGAACACACAAGTTGATCATTGATCCCTTAGCCGTGTGCGGTGCCCCCCTCCACCATAATCCACCTCGATCATATCATAGCGGTGCTTAGGCGAAACCCTGCGTCGGTAGCAACATCATCACTGTCATCATGCCATCGTGTAGACGGAACTCTCCCATGAAGCTCTGCTAGATTGGAGTTCATGGGACGTCATCGAGCTCAACGTGTGCTGAACTCGGAGGTGCTGTTCGTTCGGTACTTGGATCGGTCGGATCATGAAGACGTTCGACTACATCAACCGTGTTCTCATAATGCTTCCGCTTACGGTCTATGTGTTGGGGAACGTTGCAAAACACAAAAATTTTCTACGGTTTCACCAAGATCCATCTAGGAGTTCATCTAGCAACGAGTGATTAGATGCATCTACGTACCTTGTAGATCGTGAGCGGAAGCATTCAAAGAACGGGGATGAGGGAGTCGTACTCGACGTGATTCGAATCACCAAAGATCCTAGCACCGAACGGACGGCACCTCCGCGTTCAACACACGTACGGAACAGCCACGTCTCCTCCTTCTTGATCCAGCAAGGGGGAAGGAGAGGTTGAGGGAGATGGCTCCAGCAGCATCACGACGGCGTGGTGGTGATGGAGCTGCAGTACTCCGGCAGGGCTTCGCCAAGCACTATGGAGGAGGAGGATGTGTTGGAGAGGGAGAGGGAGGCACCAAAGATCAAGGTCAGAAGTCCTCCATCTCCCCCACTATATATAGGAGGGCCAAGGGGGGGGGGGCGCCGGCCCTAGGAGATCTAATCTCCTAGGGGGGTGCGGCCAAGGGGAGGAATCCCTCCTCCCCAAGGCACCTAGGAGGTGCCTTCCCCTCCTAGGAATCTTCCTCCTTGAAACCCTAGGCGCATGGGCCTCTTGGGGCTGGTGCCCTTGGCCCATGTAGGCCAAGGCGCACCCCCTACAGCCCATGTGCCCCCCCGGGACAGGTGGTCCCACCCGGTGGACCCCCGGGACCCTTCCGGTGGTCCCGGTACAATACCGGTGACCCCAAAACTTGTCCCGATGCCTGAAATAGTACTTCCTATATATAATTCTTTACCTCCGGACCATTCCGGAACTCCTCGTGACGTCCGGGATCTCATCCGGGACTCCGAACAACATTCAGTTTACTGCATATACATATCCCTACAACCCTAGCATCACCGAACCTTAAGTGTGTAGACCCTACGGGTTCGGGAGACATGTAGACATGACCGAGATCGCTCTCCGGCCAATAACCAACAGCGGGATCTGGATACCCATGTTGGCTCCCACATGCTCCTCGATGATCTCATCGGATGAACCAAGATGTCGAGGATTCAAGCAACCCCGTATACAATTCCCTTTGTCAATCGATATGTTACTTGCCCGAGATTCGATCATCGGTATCCCAATACCTCGTTCAATCTCGTTACCGGCAAGTCACTTTACTCGTACCATAATGCATGATCCCGTGACCAGACACTTGGTCACTTTGAGCTCATTATGATGATGCATTACCGAGTGGGCCCAGTGATACCTCTCCGTCATACGGAGTGACAAATCCCAGTCTTGATCCGTGTCAACCCAACAGACACTTTCGAAGATACCCGTAGTATACCTTTATAGTCATCCAGTTACGTTGTGACGTTTGGTACACCCAAAGCACTCCTACGGTATCCGGGAGTTACACGATCTCATGGTCTAAGGAAAAGATACTTGACATTGGAAAACTCTAGCAAACGAACTATACGACCTTGTGGTATGTTTAGGATTGGGTCTTGTCCATCACATCATTCTCCTAATGATGTGATCTCGTTATCAATGACATCCAATGTCCATAGTCAGGAAACCATGACTATCTGTTGATCAACAAGCTAGTCAACTAGAGGCTTACTAGGGACATGTTGGTGTCTATTATTCACACATGTATTATGATTTCCGAATAACACAATTATAGCATGAATAAAGACAATTATCATGAACAAGGAAATATAATAATAATGCTTTTATTATTGCCTCTAGGGCATATTTCCAACAGTCTCCCACTTGCACTAGAGTCAATAATCTAGTTACATTGTGATGAATCGAACACCCATGGAATTCTGGTGTTGATCATGTTTTGCTCTAGGGAGAGATTTAGTCAACGGATCTGCTACATTCAGGTCCGTGTGTACTTTACAAATATCTATGTCTCCATCTTGAACATTTTCACGAATGGAGTTGAAGCGACGCTTGATGTGCCTTGTCTTCTTGTGAAACCTGGGCTCCTTGGCAAGTGCAATAGCTCCAGTGTTGTCACAGAAGAGCTTGATCGGCCCCGACGCATTGGGTATGACTCCTAGGTCGGTCATGAACTCCTTCACCCAAATTGCTTCATGTGCTGCCTCCGAGGCTGCCATGTACTCCGCTTCACATGTAGATCCCGCCACGACGTTCTGCTTGCAACTGCACCAGCTTACTGCCCCACCATTCAAAATATACACGTATCCGGTTTGTGACTTAGAGTCATCCAGATCTGTGTCGAAGCTAGCATTGACATAACCCTTTACGACGAGCTCTTCATCACCTCCATAAACGAGAAACATTTCCTTAGTCCTTTTCAGGTACTTCAGGATATTCTTGACCGCTGTCCAGTGTTCCTTGCCGGGATTACTTTGGTACCTTCCTATCAAACTTACGGCAAGGTTTACATCAGGTCTGGTACACAGCATGGCATACATAATAGAACCTATGGCTGAGGCATAGGGGATGACACTCATCTCTTCTATATCTTCTGCCGTGGTCGGACATTGAGCTGAGCTCAATTTCACACCTTGTAACACAGGCAAGAACCCCTTCTTAGACTGATCCATGTTGAATTTCTTCAATATCTTATCAAGGTATGTGCTTTGTGAAAGACCTATGAGGCGTCTTGATCTATCTCTGTAGATCTTGATGCCTAATATATAAGCAGCTTCTCCAAGGTCCTTCATTGAAAAACTCTTATTCAAGTAGGCCTTAATGCTGTCCAAGAGTTCTATATCATTTCCCATCAAAAGTATGTCATCTACATATAATATGAGAAATGCTACAGAGCTCCCACTCACTTTCTTGTAAACGCAGGCTTCTCCATAAGTCTGCGTAAACCCAAACGCTTTGATCATCTCATCAAAGCGAATGTTCCAACTCCGAGATGCTTGCACCAACCCATAAATCGAGCGTTGGAGCTTGCATACCTTGTCAGCATTCTTAGGATCGACAAAACCTTCCGGATGCATCATATACAATTCTTCCTTAAGGAAACCATTAAGGAATGCCGTTTTGACGTCCATTTGCCATATCTCATAATTGTAGAATGCGGCAATTGCTAACATGATTCAGACGGACTTTAGCTTCGCTACCGGTGAGAAAGTCTCATCGTAGTCAACCCCTTGAACTTGTCGATAACCCTTAGTGATAAGCCGAGCTTTATAGATGGTCACATTACCATCCGCGTCTGTCTTCTTCTTAAAGATCCATTTATTTTCTATGGCTCGCCGCTCAACGGGCAAGTCAGTCAAAGTCCATACTTCGTTTTCATACATGGATCCTATCTCGGATTTCATGGCTTCTAGCCATTTGTCGGAATCCGGCCCCGCCATCGCTTCTTCATAGTTCGAAGGTTCACCGTTGTCTAACAACATGATTTCCAAGACAGGGTTGCCGTACCAATCTGGTGCGGAACGTGTCCTTGTGGACCTTTGAATTTCAGTAGGAGCTTGATCAGAAGTATCCTGATCATCATCATTAACTTCCTCTCTAGTCGGTGCAGGCACCTCAGGAACATTTTCTTGAGTTGCGCCATTTTCCGGTTCAAGAGGTAATACTTCATCAAGGTCTACTTTCCTCCCACTTACTTCTTTCGAGAGAAACTCCTTCTCTAGAAAGGATCCATTCTTGGAAACAAAGATCTTGCCTTCGGATCTGAGGTAGAAGGTATACCCAATAGTTTCTTTAGGGTATCCTATGAAGACGCATTTTTCCGACTTGGGTTCGAGCTTTTCAGGTTGAAGTTTCTTGACATAAGCATCGCATCCCCAAACTTTTAGAAACGACAGCTTAGGTTTCTTCCCAAACCATAATTCATACGGTGTCGTCTCAACGGATTTCGACGGAGCCCTATTTAAAGTGAATGCGGCAGTCTCTAAAGCATACCCCCAAAAAGATAGCGGTAAATCGGCAAGAGACATCATAGATCGCACCATATCTAATAGAGTGCGATTACGACGTTCGGACACACCATTACGCTGAGGTGTTCCAGGCGGCGTGAGTTGTGAAACTATTCCACATTTTCTTAAGTGTGTGCCAAACTCGTGACTCAAGTATTCTCCTCCACGATCTGATCGCAGGAACTTGATTTTCCTGTCACGTTGATTCTCAACCTCACTCTGAAATTCCTTGAACTTTTCAAAGGTCTCAGACTTGTGTTTCATTAAGTAGACATACCCATATCTACTCAAGTCATCAGTGAGGGTGAGAACATAACGATAGCCACCGCGAGCCTCAACACTCATTGGACCGCACACATCAGTATGTATGATTTCCAATAAGTTGGTTGCTCGCTCCATTGTTCCTGAGAACGGAGTCTTGGTCATTTTACCCACGAGGCATGGTTCGCACGTGTCAAATGATTCGTAATCAAGAGACTCTAAAAGTCCATCAGCATGGAGCTTCTTCATGCGTTTGACACCTATGTGACCAAGGCGGCAGTGCAACAAGTATGTGGGACTATCATTATCAATCTTACATCTTTTGGTACTCACACTATGAACATGTGTAGCATTACGCTCGAGATTCATTAGAAATAAACCATTCACCATCGGAGCATGACCATAAAACATATCTCTCATATAAATAGAACAACCATTATTCTCGGATTTAAATGAGTAGCCATCTCGAATTAAACGAGATCCTGATACAATGTTCATGCTCAAAGCTGGCACTAAATAACAATTATTAAGGTTTAAAACTAATCCCGAAGGTAAACGTAGAGGTAGCGTGCCAACGGCGATCACATTGACCTTGGAACCATTCCCAACGTGCATCGTCACCTCGTCCTTTGCCAGTCTCCGTTTATTCCGCAGCTCCTGTTTTGAGTTACAAATGTGAGCAACCGCACCGGTATCAAATACCCAGGAGCTACTACGAGTACTGGTAAGGTACACATCAATTACATGTATATCACATATACCTTTCGTTTTGCCGGCCTTCTTGTCCGCTAAGTATTTGGGGCAGTTCCGCTTCCAGTGACCACTTTCCTTGCAATAAAAGCACTCAGTCTCGGGCTTGGGTCCATTCTTTGGCTTCTTCCCGGCAGCTTGCTTGCCGGGCGCGGCAACTCCCTTGCCGTCCTTCTTGAAGGTTTTCTTACCCTTGCCTTTCTTGAACTTAGTGGTTTTATTCACCATCAACAGTTGATGTTCATTTTTGACTTCTACCTCTGCTGATTTCAGCATTGCAAATACTTCAGGAATGGTCTTTTCCATCCCCTGCATATTGAAGTTCATCACAAAGCTCTTGTAGCTTGGTGGGAGCGACTGAAGGATTCTGTCAATGACCGCGTCATCCGGGAGATTAACTCCCAGCTGAGTCAAGCGGTTATGCAACCCAGACATAGTGAGTATGTGCTCACTGACAGAACTGTTTTCCTCCATCTTACAGCTGAAGAACTTGTTGGAGACTTGATATATCTCGACCCGGGCATGAGCTTGGAAAACCATTTTCAGCTCCTCGAACATCTCATATGCTCCGTGTCTCTCAAAACACTTTTGGAGTCCCGGCTCTAAGCTGTAAAGCATGCCGCACTGAACGAGGGAGTAGTCATCGGTACATGCCTGCCAAGCGTTCATAACGTCTTGTTCTGCAAGGAGAACAGGTGCGTCACCTAGCGGTGCTTGTAGGACATAATCTTTCTTGGCAGCTATGAGGATGATCCTCAGGTTCCGGACCCAGTCCGTGTAGTTGCTGCCATCGTCTTTTAGCTTGGTTTTCTCTAGGAACGCGTTGAAGTTGAGGACTACGTTGGCCATTTGATCTACAAGACATATTGTAAAATATTTAGACTAAGTTCATGATAATTAAGTTCATCTAATCAAATTATTCAATGAACTCCCACTTAGATAGACATCCCTCTTCTAGTCATCTAAGTATAACATGATTCGAGTTAACTAGGCCGTGTCCGATCATCACGTGAGACAGACTAGTCAACATCGGTGAACATCTTCATGTTGATCGTATCTTCTATACGACTCATGCTCGACCTTTCGGTCTTCTGTGTTCCGAGGCCATGTCTGTACATGCTAGGCTCATCAAGTCATCCTAAGTGTTTGCATGTGTAAATCTGTCTTACACCCATTGTATGTGAACGTTAGAATCTAACACCCGATCATCACGTGGTGCTTCGAAACAACGTACTGTCGCAACGGTGCACAGTTAGGGGGAACACTTTCTTGAAATTATTATGAGGGATCATCTTATTTACTACCGTCGTTCTAAGCAAACAAGATGCAAAACATGATAAACATCGCATGCAATCAAAATAATAATAGTGACATGATATGGCCAATATCACATAGCTCCTTTGATCTCCATCATGGGGCTCCATGATCATCTTGTCACCGGCATGACACCATGATCTCCATCATCATGATCTCCATCATTGTGTCTCCATGAAGTTGCTCGCCAACTATTACTTCTACTACTATGGCTAACGCGTTTAGCAATAAAGTAAAGTAATTTACATGGCGTTTCTCAATGACACGCAGGTCATACAAAAAATAAAGACAACTCCTATGGCTCCTGCCGGTTGTCATACTCATCGACATGCAAGTCGTGATTCCTATTACAATAGCATGAACATCTCATACATTACATATAGATCATTCATCATTCATCACAACTTTGGCCATATCATATCACAAAGCACTTGCTGCAAAAACAAGTTAGACGTCCTCTAATTGTTGTTGCAAGTTTTACGTGGCTGAAATAGGGTTCTAGCAAGAACGTTTTCTTACCTACGTGAAAGCCACAACGTGATTTGTCAACTTCTATTTACCCTTCATAAGGACCCTTTTCATCGAATCCGCTCCAACTAAAGTAGGAGAGACAGACACCCGCCAGCCACCTTATGCAACTTGTGCATGTTAGTCGGTGGAACCGGTCTCACGTAAGCGTACATGTAAGGTTGGTCCGGGCCGCTTCATCCCACAATACCGTTAAAGCAAGATAAGACTAGTAGCGGCAAGAAAGTTGACAACATCTACGCCCACAACAAATTGTGTTCTACTCGCGCAAGAAGAACTACGCATAGACCTAGCTCATGATGCCACTTTTGGGGAACGTTGCAGAAAAAAAAATTCTATGGTTTTACCAAGATCCATCTAGGAGTTCATCTAGCAACGACTGATTAGATGCATCTACATACCTTGTAGATCGCGAGCGGAAGCGTTCAAAGAACGGGGATGAGGGAGTCGTACTCGACGTGATTCGAATCACCGAAGATCCTAGCACCGAACGGACGGCACCTCCGCGTTCAACACACGTACGGAACAGCTACGTCTCCTCCTTCTTGATCCAGCAAGGGGGAAGGAGAGGTTGAGGGAGATGGCTCTAGCAGTAGCACGACGGCGTGGTGGTGATGGAGCTACAGTACTCCGGCAGGGCTTCGCCAAGCACTATGGAGGAGGAGGATGTGTTGGAGAGGGAGAGGGAGGCACCAAAGATCAAGGTCAGAAGTCCTCCATCTCCCCCACTATATATAGGAGGGCCAAGGGGGGGGGGAGCCGGCCCTAGGAGATCTAATCTCCTAGGGGGGTGCGGCCAAGGGGAGGAATCCCTCCTCCCTAAGGCACCTAGGAGGTGCCTTCCCCTCCTAGGACTCTTCCTCCTTGAAACCCTAGGTGCATGGGCCTCTTGGGGCTGGTGCCCTTGGCCCATGTAGGCCAAGGCGCACCCCCTACAGCCCATGTGGCCCCCCGGGACAGGTGGCCCCACCCGGTGGACCTCCGGGACCCTTCCGGTGGTCCCGGTACAATACCGGTGACCCCAAAACTTGTCCCGATGCCCGAAATAGTACTTCCTATATATAATTCTTTACCTCCGGACCATTCCGGAACTCTTCGTGACGTCCGAGATCTCATCCGGGACTCCGAACAACATTCGGGTTACTGCATATACATATCCCTACAACCCTAGCGTCACCGAACCTTAAGTGTGTAGACCCTACGGGTTCGGGAGACATGTAGACATGACCGAGATCGCTCTCCGGCCAATAACCAACAGCGGGATCTGGATACCCATGTTGGCTCCCACATGCTCCTCGATGATCTCATCGGATGAACCACGATGTCGAGGATTCAAGCAACCCCGTATACAATTCCCTTTATCAATCGATATGTTACTTGCCCGAGATTCGATCATCGGTATCCCAATACCTCGTTCAATCTCGTTACCGGCAAGTCACTTTACTCGTACCATAATGCATGATCCCGTGACCAGACACTTGGTCACTTTGAGCTCATTATGATGATGCATTACCGAGTGGGCCCAGTGATACCTCTCCGTCATACGGAGTGACAAATCCCAGTCTTGATCCGTGTCAACCCAACAGACACTTTCGAAGATACCCGTAGTATACCTTTATAGTCATCCAGTTACGTTGTGACGTTTGGTACACCCAAAGCACTCCTACGGTATCCGGGAGTTACACGATCTCATGGTCTAAGGAAAAGATACTTGACATTGGAAAACTCTAGCAAACGAACTATACGACCTTGTGCTATGTTTAGGATTGGGTCTTGTCCATCACATCGTTCTCCTAATGATGTGATCTCGTTATCAATGACATCCAATGTCCATAGTCAGGAAACCATGACTATCTGTTGATCAACAAGCTAGTCAACTAGAGGCTTACTAGGGACATGTTGGTGTCTATTATTCACACATGTATTACGATTTCCGGATAACACAATTATAGCATGAATAAAGACAATTATCATGAACAAGGAAATATAATAATAATGCTTTTATTATTGCCTCTAGGGCATATTTCCAACACTATGAGGGTATGTGGACGATACTCTTCCCTCTTGTTGCTATGCATCACCATGATCTTGCGTGTGTGTAGCAATTTTTTTTTTGAAATTACTACGTTCCCCAACACTTCGGGTCCATAATTATTAGCTAGATGGCTTCTTCTCTCTCTTTGGATCTCAATACAAAGTTGTCCTAGATTCTCTTGGAGATCTATTCCATGTAATTCCTTTTGCGGTGTGTTTGTCCAGATCCGATGAATTGTGGGTTTATGATCAAGATTATCCATGAACAATATTTCATTCTTCTCTGAAATTTTGTTATGCATGATTTAAATATCTTTGCAAGTCTCTTCGAATTATCAGTTTGGTTTGGCCTACTATATTGATCTTTCTTACAATGGGAGAAGTGCTTAGCTTTGGGTTCAATCTTGCGATGTCCTTTCCCAGTGACAGCAGGGGCATCAAGGCATGTATTGTATTGTTGCCATCGAGGATAAAAAGATGGGGTTTATATCATATTGCTTGAGTTTATCCCTCTACATCATGTCATCTTGCCTAATGCGTTACTCTGTTCTTATGAACTTAATAATCTAGATGCATGCTGGATAGCGGTCGATGTGTGGAGTAATAGTAGTAGACGCAGAATCGTTTCGGTCTACTTGTCGCGGACGTGATTCCTATATACATGATCATGCCTATGCACTTTTCTATCAATTGCTTGACAGTAATTTATTCACCCACCGTAGAATTTGCTATCTTGAGAGAAGCCACTAGTGAAACCTATGGCCCCCGGGTCTATTCTCCATCATATTATTTTCATATCAACTTACTATTTCTATTACCGTTTATTTTGCAATCTTTATTTTCCAATGTATACAACAAAAATACCAAAAATATTTATCTTATTATCTCTATCAGATCTCACTCTCGTAAGTGACCGTGAAGGGATTGACAACCCCTTTATCGCCTTGGTTGCGAGTTTCTTGTTCGTTTGTGTAGGTACGAGGGACTTGCCTGTAGTCTCCTACTGGATTGATACCTCGGTTCTAAAAAACTGAGGGAAATACTTACGCTACTGTGCTGCATCACCCTTTCCTCTTCAAGGGAAAACCAACGCAAGCTCAAGAGGTAGCATGCCCCCTCTCCTGGCGCGCCCAGGTGGGTTGTGCCCACCTGGTGGCCCTGCAGACCCTGAAACTGACGTTATAAAATCCTATTTTTCCAGAAAAAAATCAAGGAGAAAGAATTATTGTGACCCACGAGAAGGAGCCGCCATCACCTCCTGTTCTTCATCAGGAGGCCAGATCTGGAGTCCGTTTTGGGCTCCAGAGAGGGGGATCTTCGTTCTTCGTCATCACCAACCCTTCTCCATCGCCAATTCCACGATGCTCCCCACCGGGAGTGAGTAATTCCTTCGTAGGCTAGCTGGTCGGTGAGGAGTTGGATGACATTCATCACGTAACCGAGTTAGTTTTGCTAGGGCTTGATCCCTAGTATCCACTATGTTCTAAGATTGATGTTGCTATGACTTTGCCATGTTTAATGATTGCCACTTTGGGCCCGGGTGCCATGATTTCATATCTGAACCGTTTATGTTATCACCATTATATCCATGTTCTAGATCCGATCTTGCAAGTTATAGTCACCTACTACGTGTTATGATCCGGTAACCCCGGAGTGACAATAATCGGGACCACTCCCGGTGACGATCGTAGTTTGAGGAGTTCATGCATTCACCATGTGTTAATGCTTTGTTACGGTTCTCTATTAAAAGGAGGCCTTAATATCCCTTAATTTCCAATATGGACCTGATAACCCACAAGTATAGGGGATCGCAACAATTTTCGATAAGTAAGAGTGTCGAACCCAAAGAGGAGCTAAAGGCAGAACAAATATTCCCTCAAGTTCTATCGACCACCGATACAACTCTACGCACGCTTGGCGTTCACTTTACCTAGAACAAGTATGAAACTAGAAGTACTTTGTAGGTGTTGTTGGATAGGTTTGCAAGACAATAAAGATTATGTAAATAAAAAGTAGGGGCTGTTTAGATAAATAAACAATAAAGTAAATATAGCGAGTATGGAAAAGTGGTGGTAGGAGTTGCGAAATTTCCCCTAAGCAATTGACTACTTTACTAGACCGATAACAAGTATTATGTGGGAGAGGCCACTGCTAGCATGTCATCCCTGACTTGGAATTCTATGCACTTATGATTGGAACTATTAGCAAGCATCCGCAACTACTAACGTTCATTAAGGTAAAACCCAACCATAGCATTAAGATATATTGGTCCCCCTTCAATCCCGTATGCATCAATTTCTATGGTAGGTTGAAGCTTCTGTCACTCTTGCCCTCCAATACATAGTCCTATCAACATACAACTAACCCTAGGGTGTAATCCACACGCGCTCTCATATGATGGGCACCAAAGGAGAGCAACATAACCACAAGAAAATTAAATCAATCATAGCAATTCATCAACCACCGATAGGGCAACGAAAATCTACTCAGACATCATAGAATGGCAACACATCATTTGATAATAATATGAAGCATAAAGCACCACGTTCAAGTAGAGGGTACAGAGGGTTGCGGGAGAGTGGACCGCTGTAGATAGAGGGGGGAAGGTGATGGAGATGTTGGTGAAGATGGCGGAGGTGTTGGTGTAGATCAGAGTGATGATGATGATGGCCACAGCAGCGTTCCGGCGCCACCGGAAGAGAAGGGGAGAGGGGGGGCCCTTCGTCTTCTTCTTCCTTGACCTCCTCCCTAGATGGGAGAAGGGTTTCCCCTCTGGTCCTTGGCCTCCATGGCATGGGAGGGGCGAGAGCCCCTCCGAGATTGGATCTGTCTCTCTGTCTCTCTCTGTTTCCGCGTTCCTAGATTCTTCCCTTTCACCGTTTCTTATATTCGCGGAGATCCATAACTCCGATTGGGCTGAAATTTTACACGATCTCTATCCAGATATTAGCTTTCTTGCGGCGAAAGAAGGGCATCAACCGCCTTACGGGTGGCCCACTAGGGTCAGGGGCGTGCCCAGGGGGGCAGGCGCGCCCCCTGTCTCGTGGCCACCCCGGACACTGTCTCGTGTGGATTTTTCTTCCCAAAAATCATATATATTCCAAAAAAAATCTCCGTCGGTTTTATCTCGTTTGGATTCCGTTTGATATGGATATTCTGCGAAACAAAAAACATGCAAGAAACAGGAACTGGCACTGGCACTGGATCAATATGTTAGTCCCAAAAATAGTATAAAAAGTTGCCAAAAGTATATGAAAGTTGTAGAATATTGGCACGGAACAATCAAAAATTATAGATACGATGGAGACGTATCAGCATCCCCAAGCTTAATTCCAGCTCATCCTCGAGTAGGTAAATGATAAAAAAAATAATTTTTGATGTGGAATGCTACCTAGCATAATCTTGATCACATATCTAAACATGGCATGAATATTAAGATACGAGTGATTCAAAGCAATAGTCTATCATTTGACATAAAAACAGTAATACTTCAAGCCTACTAATAAAGCAATCATGTCTTTTCAAAATAACATGGCCAAAGAAAGCTATCCTATAAAATCATATAGTCTAGCTATGCTCCATCTTCACCACACAAAATATTCACATCATGCACAACCCCGATGACAAGCCAAGCAATTGTTTCATACTTTTTACGTTCTCAAACCTTTTCAACTTTCACGCAATACATGAGCGTGAGCCATGGACATAGCACTATAGGTGGAATAGAATGATGGTTGTGGAGAAGACAAAAAGGAGAAGATAGTCTCACATCAACTAGGTGTATCAACGGGCTATGGAGATGCCCATCAATAGATATCAATGTGAGTGAGTAGGGATTGCCATGCAACAGATGCACTAGAGCTATAAGTGTATGAAAGCTCCAACTGAAACTAAGTGGGTGTGCATCCAACTTGCTTTCTCATGAAGACCTCGGGCATTTGAGGAAGCCCATCATCGTAATATACAAGCCAAGTTCTATAATGAAAATTCCCACTAGTATATGAAAGTGATAACTCAAGAGACTCTCTATATGAAGAACATGATGCTACTTTGAAGCACAAGTGTTAGAAAAAGGATAGTAGCACTGCCCCTTCTATCTTTTTCTCTCATTTTGTTGTTTTTTGGTGGGCTTCTTTGGTCTCTTTTTTTATTTGGGCTTCTTTGGCCTCTTTTACTTTTTTGTAAAGTCCGGAGTCTCATCCCGACTTATGGGGGAATCATAGTCTCCATCATCCTTTCCTCATTGGGGCAATGCTCTAATAATGATGATCATCACACTTTTATTTACTTACAACTCAATATTACAACTCGATACTAGAATAAAGATATGACTCTATATGAATGCCTCCAGCGGTGTACCGGGATGTGCAATGATCTAGCGTAGCAATGACATCAAAAAACGGACAAGCCATGAAAACATCATGCTAGCTATCTTACGATCATGCAAAGCAATATGACAATGAATGCTCAAGTCATGTATATGATGATGATGGAAGTTGCATGGCAATATATCTCGGAATGGCTATGGAAATGCCATAATAGGTAGGTATGGTGGCTATTTTGAGGAAGGTATATGGTTGGTTTATGGTACCGGTGAAGTTGCGCGGTACTAGAGAGGTTAGCAATGGTGGAAGGGTGAGAGTGCGTATAATCCACGGACTCAACATTAGTCATAAAGAACTCACATACTTATTGCAAAAATCTATTAGTCATCAAAACAAAGTACTACGCGCATGCTCCTAGGGGGATAGATTGGTAGGAAAAGACCATCGCTCGTCCCCAACTGCCACTCATAAGGAAGACAATCAATAAATAAATCATGCTCCGACTTCGTTACATAACGGTTCACCATACGTGCATGCTACGAGAATCACAAACCTCAACACAAGTATTTCTACAATCCACAACTACCCACTAGCATGGCTGTAATATCACCATCTTTATATCGCAAAACTATTGCAAGGAATCAAACATATCATATTCAGTGATCTACAAGTTTTATGTAGGATTTTATGACTAACCATGTGAACGACGAGTTCCTGTCATCTCTCTAAATAGATAGAAGTGAAGCAGGAGAGTTTAATTCTTTCTACAAAAGATATGCCTGTGCCCTAACAAATCTAAGTGCAGCAAAAGAGCATTCTACAAATGGCGGTTTTCTATGTAAAGAGAAACAGGCAATCCGAACTTCAAATGATATAAGCGAAGCACATGAAGCATTCTATAAAGCCATACTCAAAAGATATAAGTGAAGTGCAATGAGAATTCTATAAATCAACCAAGGACTCTCTCATACCAGCATGGTGCATAAAAAAAGATGAAAAATAAATGCAAAAGGTGCTCCAAGATTGCACATATCACATGAACGAAACGAATTCGAAAACATACCGATACTTGTTGAAGAAAGAGGGGATGCCTTCCGGGGCATCCCTAAGCTTAGACGCTTGAGTCTCCTTGAATATTTATTTGGGGTGCCTCGGGCGTCCCCAAGCTTGAGCTCTTGCCTCTCTACCTTCTTCTCACATCAAGACCTTCTCGATCATCGAACACTTCATCCACACAAAACTTCAACAGAAAACTCGGTAAGATCCGTTAGTATAATGAAGCAAATCACTACTCTAAGTACTGTTACAAACCAATTAATATGTTGTTTCTGCATTGTTTCTACTGTAATATAACTTTTTCATGGCTTAATCCACTGATATGAATCGATAGTTTCATCAAAACAAGCAAACTATGCATCAAAAACAGAATCTGTCTAAAACAGAACAGTCTGTAATAATCTGAACATTCACAATACTTATGATACTTGAAACATTCTACCAAAATTAGGAAAAATAAACAATTTGTATAGGAAGACATTGCAAAAATAATCAGAACCATTTGACGTTCCAGCAAAAAATGTAAAATCGCGCACTACAGCCAAAGTTTCTGTCCTGCACCGTACAAACCATCAAGCAAATGTAAACATCCTAAAGGCAAACCTTGGCACATTATTTTTATAATAAAATGGAATTGTACAAGGGGATAATTATTTTTATTGAAAAGTTTCTGTAATCAAGATTCACAAAGTTTCCATGAGCATGAACAAAGTTCAAGGCTAGCTCCCACTTCAACAATGCTTGTCTTTCTCACTTTCGCTTTCCTTTTTGAAAAAGTTTTGGGTTACCCTCTTTATTTTTGTTGTTTTTAAACTATATAAAAGCACTCAACAGAAATAAATGACTCTCTAAAACTTCCGGGTTGTCTCCCTGGCAGCGCTTTCTTTAAAGCCATTAAGCTAGGCATATAGTGCTCAAGTAATGGATCCACCCGGATCCCAAGGTATATCAAAGCCAATTTTAATTAACAATGATTTTTAATTTAGTGGTGAGCACAAGGTAACATATATCACGCAATGACGAAGTCTAACTCTCTTCCTATGCATCGGCATGTCATAAAAGAACAATTCATGCACACAAAGTAACGACCAATGCATAGTATAAACAGTTTCTTGCAATTTTATCATATTGGAAACATAGAGAGGTGGAGATATAGTTACTCTCTCATAATAATTGCAAGTAGGAGCAGCAAGCACATGCATATTATATTCATAAAAATCATCATGTGCAACGGTAAAAGGCAACCCATCAATATATTCCTTAATAAGAGCAAACTTCTCCGATATAGTGTAGTTGGGAGAATTCAAAAAGATAATAGGACTATCATGCGTGGGTGCAATAGCAACAATTTCATGTTTAGCATAAGGAACTATAGCAAGTTCATCTCCATAAGCATAATTCATATTGGCATCTTGGCCACAAAGCATATCAAGCGTCACCAAAAAGGGATATTTCAAGAGAATCAACGGGATCATAGTAGTCATCATAGCAATCATCCTTTGGTAACCACGAAGGGAAATTAAACAATGTATGAGTTGAAGAGTTACTCTCATTAGAAGGTGGGCACGGGTAGCTAATCCGCTCTTCCTCCTTTTGTTCTTCGCTCTCTTCCTCATCTTTTTCATCCAATGAGCTCATAGTTTCATCAATTTCTTCGTTTCAATCAAAGAAGCAATTTCATAAGCACCCTTAAAAGCAACAAATTCTTCAATTTGTCGAACATCATAGTAATTATAAACACCCTTAGCATACGAAGATACGATTCCATTATCACTAAACTCACATTGAAAGGGAAGGTGTTTCTTAGGGTTTTCAGAACAACAAGTAAAATCATATATTTCACATAAATTCCAAGCATAGCATTGCAAACGATGAATTTGACCCAGTAATTTTTTCCCTTTTTCAGATATTCAGTGTTGCACATAATAAGCATGCTGATCTAAGGATTTTCCCTCAACTAAGCTAGTTGGCGTTTCAGCACGAGCACATAGGGATCGAAGATGATCCAAGTAATAAGCTTTAGCAGTGTGATAGATTTTGAGTGGTTCTTCAACCATTGGTTTAGTAGGCACAACTAAATTTTTTTGGTATTTTACGTTTCCTACCCATAACTAAAGATATAAAACAACTAAGAACATCAAATAAAAATTACTTAGTGATAAAGCAAACAAGCACACACGAGAATATTCACCCCACGCTATTGCTCCCCGGCAACGGCGCTAGAAAAAGGTCTTGATAACCCACAAGTATAGGGGATCACAAAAATTTTCGATAAGTAAGAGTGTCGAATCCAAAGAGGAGCTAAAGGCAGAACAAATATTCCCTCAAGTTCTATCTACCACCGATACAACTCTACGCACGCTTGACATTCGCTTTACCTAGAACAAGTATGAAACTAGAAGTACTTTGTAGGTGTTGTTGGATAGGTTTGCAAGATAATAAAGATTATGTAAATAAAAAGTAGGGGCTATTTAGATAAAGAAAAAATAAAGTAAATATAGCGAGTATGGAAAGGTGGTGGTAGGAGTTGCGAAATTTCCCCTAAGCAATTGACTACTTTACTAGACTGATAGCAAGCATTCTGTGGGAGAGGCCACTGCTAGCATGTCATCCCTGACTTGGAATTCTATGCACTTATGATTGGAACTATTAGCAAGCATCCACAACTACTAACGTTCATTAAGGTAAAACCCAACCATAGCATTAAGATATATTGGTCCCCCTTCAATCCCGTATGCATCAATTTCTATGGTAGGTTGAAGCTTCTGCCACTCTTGCCCTCAAATACATAGTCCTATCAACATAAAACTAACCCTAGGGTGTGATCCACACGCACTCTCATATGATGGGCACCAAAGGATAGCAACATAACCACAAGCAAATTAAATCAATCATAGCAATTCATCAACCACCGATAGGGCAACGAAAATCTACTCAGACATCATAGGATGGCAACACATCATTTGATAATAATAGGAAGCATAAAGCACCATGTTCAAGTAGAGGGTACAGCGGGTTGCGGGAGAGTGGACCACTGTAGATAGAGGGGGGGAAGGTGATGGAGATGTTGGTGAAGATGGCAGAGGTGTTGGTGTAGATTGCGGTGATGATGATGATGGCCACAGCAGCGTTGCGGCGCCACCGGAAGAGAAGGGGAGAGGGGGCCCCTTCATCTTCTTCTTCCTTGACCTCCTCCTTAGATGGGAGAAGGGTTTCCCCTCTGGTCCTTGGCCTCCATGGCATGGGAGGGGAGAGAGCCCCTCCGAGATTGGATCTGTCTCTCTGTCTCTCTCTGTTTTTGCATTCCCAGATTCTTCCTTTTCACCGTTTCTTATATTCCCGGAGATCCGTAACTCCGATTGGGCTGAAATTTTAACACGATCTCTATCCGGATATTAGCTTTCTTGCGGAGAAAGAAGGCCATCAACCGCCTTACGGGTGGCCCACGAGGGTCAGGGGCGCGCCCAGGGGGGCAGGCGCGCCCCCCTGCCTCATGGCCACCTCGGGCACCGTCTCGCGTGGAATTTTCTTCCCAAAAATCATATATATTCTAAAAAAATCTCCGTCAGTTTTTATCCCGTTTGGACTCCGTTGGATATGGATATTCTGTGAAACAAAAAACATGCAACAAACAGGAACTGGCACTGGGCACTGGATCAATATGTTAGTCCCAAAAATAGTATAAAAAGTTGCCAAAAGTATATGAAAGTTGTAGAATATTGGCATGGAACAATCAAAAATTATAGATATGACGGAGACGTATCAGGACCCCGCTGCCAGGGGAGGGTAGGACAAAAGATGTCATGAAAGTTCTTTCCATAAGAACATATGACTATTTAGGGAATACATGCCTACATTATATTGATGAATAGGAGCTAGTGCCGCATCGCCCTAGGTTATAACTGTCTCATGATGAATATCATCCAAAAAATCACCGATCCAATGCCTACAAATTTATCCTATATTGTTCTTCCTAAGTTACTACTGCTTTCATTACTATTGCACTTGTTACAAAACTATTGCTACCACTGTTACTGTTACCATTGCTACTGCTACTATTATCAAAACTATCATGTTACTTTGCTACTGATCATGTTGTTGCAGATAATTAATCTCCAGGTGTGGTTGAATTGACAACTCAGCTGCTAATACCTTCAAATATTCTTTGGCTCCTCTTGTGTCGAATCTATAAATCTAGGTTGAATACTCTACCCTCGAAAACTGTTGTGATCCCCTATACTTGTGGGTTATCAAGAACTACCAGGAATGCCACCAGACCGAGAGCTTGAGTTTGCAATTGACCTTGTGCCCTGGACCGCACCGTAATACAAGAAGTATTATCGGATGCCTTCCTATGAATTAGTGGAATTAAAGAAACAGCTTGATGAGATCCTTCAAGGACACATCCGTCCAAGGTCTTCACCATGGGGATCACCCGCAATCTTCATGGACAAGAAAGACGACAGTCTCCAAATGTGTGTGGATTACCGTTAGTTGAATGATGTCACTATCAAGAACAACTATCCGCTTCCGAGGATTGATGATTTGTTCGACCAACTTAGTGGGGCAAAAGTATTCTCCAAGATTGATTTGAGGACTGGATATCACCAACTCAAGATCAACAAGGAGGATATTCCTAAGACCGCGTTCACCACTCGATACGGTCTTTATGAATATATAGTCATGTCATTTGGCCACACCAATGCCCCCGCTTTCTTCATGCACTTGACGAATAAAGTGTTCATGGATTTCTTGGATAAATTTGTGGTGGTCTTCATTGATGACATCCTCATATACTCGAAAGGTGAAGAAGAGCACAAGGGACATCTCAGAGCAGTCTTGCAAAGAATCTGTGACCATTAGCTATATGCGAAATTCAGCAAATGTGAATTTGGGCTCAAGAAAGTCGGATTTTTGGGGCATGTTCTTTCAGCAGTAAAGCATAGCCATGGATCCAAGCAAATTGAAGGACGTGCTTGATTGGACAACACCCACGATAGTAACTGAGATCTGGAGTTTCCTTGGATTAGCCGGATATTACCGTCGGTTCATCGAAGGCTTCCCTAAGATCGCCAAGCCCATGACAGAACTCCTCAAGAATGATAAGAAGTTTGTACGGTCTGAGGACTGTGAGAAAAGTTTCAATAAATTAAAGACCCGGTTGACGTCAGTACCTGTGTTGACCCTCCCAGACATCTACCGCAGATTTGATGTATACTGTGACGCATCCAGGGGAGGTATTGGATGTGTACTCATGCAAGATGGCAAGGTTGTGGCATACGCATCTCGACAGCTATGACCCCATGAAGAGAACTACCCGACCATGATTTGGAATTGACCGCAGTTGTGCACGGATTAAAATTTTGGAGGCACTACCTCATTGGCAAAAGATGTCAGATATTTACCGACCACAAGTGTCTCAAGTATATATTCACCCAACCGGACTTGAACCTCCGACAGTGAAGATGGCTCGAATTGGTCAAGGATTATGATCTTGGGATAAATTATCATCCCGGTAAGGCCAATGTGGTTGCTGATGCCCTCAGCCGCAAACCTGCCAATCTAAATGCCCTGATGGAGTCCTTGCCTCCCGAACTCCAAGAAGAGATTGCTTAGCTTAACCAGGTTATTGTTGAGGCTTACCTTGCCAATATATTGGAAGTTACCCCTACCTTCGAAGAAGAAATCCGCATGGCCCAGCAAGATGAATCAGTCCTGCAACACCATGTCAAGCATATGCAAGAAGGCAAGACCCAGGATTTCTCGAAGGATGAGTAATGTACTCTATGGTTTCCTGGACGGATTTGCGTAATTGAGAAAGCAGACCTAAGAAAGAAGATCTTGACATAAGTGCATGAATCTTTGTACTCGATTCATCCAGGAGGTATCAAGATGTACGAAGATCTTCGTCAGGCATTTTTGTGGGATGGAATGAAGAAGGACATCGCCTATTTTGTCGCTTGTTGTGATATATGGAACAAATTAAAGGCGGAACATTAGAAACCCGCCGAACTTCTTCAACCTTTGCCCGTTCCACAATGGAAGTGGGATGATGTCAACATGGATTTCATCACAGGTTTACCAAAGACTCGCCGAGGCAATGATGCAGTATGGGTTGTGGTGGACATGCTGACAAAAGTAGCTCACTTCATTCCCATCCGAACCACCTATCGAGCCGATCAACTCGCACAACTATATGTGTCTAGAATCGTCAGTTTGCATGGAGTACCAAGAACTATCACTTCCTACAGAGGTTCTCTCTTTACCTCAGCATTCTGGTCATGGTTCCATCAAGCTTTGGGGACCACACTAAAGTACAACACCACCTATCATCCTCAGATTGACGGGCAGACTAAGAGAGTAAATCAAATACTTGAAGATATGCTCCGAGCATGTGCTTTGGCCTAAGGGCCCAAGTAGGAAGATTGTCTGCCTTATGCCGAGTTCTCCTACAACAACATTTTCCAGACCAGCCTCAAGATGTCACCATATGAAGCTCTGTATGGCTGTAAGTGCCGCGATCCATTAAATTGTTCTCAAACCAGATATAGCCGCATTTTCGGAACTGACTTAATGATGGAGGCTGAAAAGCAAGTCAAGGATATCCGAGATAGACTGCAATTGGCTAAGTCCCGAGAAAGGAGCTACTATGACTCAAAGCACCGCCAGATCAGTTTTGAGCCCGGAGAGTATGTTTACATCTGAGACACACCCATGAAAGGAGTCAAGAGTTTTCAGACCCGAGGAAAACTTGCACCCAGATATATTGGTCCGTTCCCAGTTATGTCCAGAGTTGGTACAATTGCTTATCAGTTGGAACTACCATCAGAATTGTTAGAAGTGCAGAATGTGTTCCATGTCTCACAGTTGAGAAGGTGTATCTCGCCACCCAAGAAAAGGAGTGATATGGCAGAGATAGAGCTTGCTAAGGACTTCACCTATGAAGAGAAACCGTTCAGAATATTGGATGAAATAGAAAGATTCACTCGCAGTAAGGTGAATTTTTTTATAAGGGTACAGTGGGAACATCACACCGAGGAAGAAGCAACTTCGAAAAGAGAGGACTTTTTAAGAGCAGCCTATCCGGAATTGTTTTCTTGAGCAACCGAATCTCGAGGACGACATTCATCCTAAGTGGGGGAGGTTTGTGACACCCTGGTTTTTGCTCTTTTTCTTTTTCTGGATTTCATTGCCTTTTGTTTGACTTTGGATTTTGAATCAACTCAGTTGGACTTAACCACTTGTGCATTTACTTGATTTTCACCCAAGAGAACCACCTCCCTCTCAAACACCTCATTTCCTCTTTGATATATCACAAAATGGCCATAGGAATATTTTTCATAAATGAAAAATATTCATTTCTTCGCTGAAATCACACTTAAGTCACTTATGCTCCAAAGCAATTCTCATTATTCTTGCCAACAAAAATATGAGAACCATTCCTGAATATTCCTTAGACTTTGGCACACCTGCCTGTGCAACAATATTTCATAGTTATTTGGAATATTTTTGCTACAGAAAATATTTGCTGTTCTGGCTAGAAAATGCAGTTTGTACAGGAAGTGCATTTTTCCATGACCCAATGAAGCTAAAATTTTTAGGGCTTCATTACCCTCCTAAGAAACCCTTAACCTCCAAAGATTATCCCTAAACTCATTCTAGATTTCTCACTATTAACATCACAAGTTTCTGTCCAGAAACATGCCAGGATGCTACACTCCCACGCAATTGACCTGTGCTCAACTCAAGAGCTTGGATCAACCCAACCTAGCCAGGACTACACGCAAGACATGATTTTAATGCGATGCCTGGTGTGATACCAGAGTTCACGTGGTGACCACGCGTGTGCATGATGCCAGGAAACTAGTCGACGCCCTCTGGATGCCACCGACGTCTTTGTGGCGCTCGTGCTCGCTTCCCCGCTCGCCGCAGCTTGCCAAACCGTGCCACCATCCTCATACCGAAGCCATTAACTCCCCCATAGCACTCGCCGACACCGGAGCTCGCCACAGCGAGCACGGGCATGACGCGGCCAAGCGTACAGTGCGCCCGTGCCCCTATGCTCGTCTCCACCCGAGACCCTGTGCTCGTCTCCTCCCTCTCACAGTGGCTGCATGAACCCCAGCCTCGTCTCCCCCTCTCACTGGAGCTCTTTGTCGCCGTGCACGATACGTCTCCAACGTATCTATAATTTTTGATTGCTCCATGCTATTATATTATCTATTTTGGATGTTAATGGGCTTTATTTTACACTTTATATCACTTTTGGGACTAACCTACTAATCGGAGGCCTAGCCCAAATTGCTGTTTTCTTGCCTATTTTAGGGTTTCGAAGAAAAGGAATATCAAATGGAGTCCAAACGGAATGAAACCTTCGGGAACGTGATTTTCTCAACAAACGTGATCCAGGAGACTTGGAGTGGGCATCAAGAAACAACAGAGGAAGCCACGAGGCAGGGGGGCGCGCCCTCCACCCTCATGGGCCCCCTGTTGCTCCACCGACGTACTTCTTCCTCCTATATATATCCACGTACCCCCCAAACATCCAGGAGCACCACGAAAACCTAATTCTGCCGCCGCAACCTTCTGTACCCGAGAGATCCCATCTTGGGGCCTTTTCCGGAGCTCCACTTGAGGGGGCATTGATCACGGAGTGCCTCTACATCAACTCCATGGCCTCTCTGGTGATGTGTGAGTAGTTTACTTCAGACCTTCGGGTCCATAGTTATTAGCTAGATGGCTTCTTCTCTCTCTTTGGATCTCAATACAAAGTCCTCCTCGATCTTCTTGGAGATCTATTCGATGTAATCTTCTTTTGCAGTGTGTTTGTCGAGATCCGATGAATTGTGGGTTTATGATCCAGTTTATCTATGAACAATATTTGATTCTCCTCTGAATTCTTTTATGTATGATTGGTTTATCTTTGCAAGTCTCTTCGAATTATCAATTTGGTTTGGCCTACTAGATTGATCTTTCTTGCAATGGGAGAAGTGCTTAGCTTTCGGTTCAATCTTGCGGTGTTCGAGCCTAGTGATAGAAAGGGAACCGACACGTATTGTATTGTTTCCATCGAGGATAAAAAGATGGGGTTTATATCATATTGCATGAGTTTATCCCTCTACATCATGTCATCTTCCTTAAAGCATTACTCTATTCTTATGAACTTAATACTCTAGATGCAAGGTGGATAGCGGTCGATGTGTGGAGTAATAGTAGTAGATGCAGAATCGTTTCAGTCTACTTGTCTCGGACGTGATGCCTATATACATGATCATACCTAGATATTCTCATAACTATGCTCAATTCTATCAATTGCTCGACAGTAATTCGTTTACCCACCATAATACTTATGCTCTTGAGAGAAGCCACTAGTGAAACCTATGGCCCCCGGGTCTATCTTCCATCATATTAATCTTCCAATACTTAGTTATTTCTTTTTCCATTTATTTTACTTTGCATCTTTATTCCTCTTTATCATAAAAATACCAAAAATATTATCTTATCATATCTATCAGATCTCACTCTTGTAAGTGACCGTGAAGGGATTAACAACCCCTTTATCGCATTGGTTGCGAGGTTCTTATTTGTTTGTGTAGGTGCGTGGGACTTGAGTGTGATCTCCTACTGGATTGATACCTTGGTTCTCAAAAACCGAGGGAAATACTAAAGCTACTTTTCTGCATGACCCTTTCCTCTTCAAGGGAAAACCAACGCAGTGCTCAAGAGGTATCAAGAAGGATTTCTGGCGCCGTTGCCAGGGAGATTCGCGCCAAGTCAAGTTAAGCACAAGTCAAGAGATACCAAGTAACCTTCACAAACTCTTATACCTCGCATTACATTATTTGCCATTTGCCTCTCGTTTTCCTCTCCCCCACTTCACCCATGCTGTTTTGTTCGCCCTCTTTTCCTCTCTTCCTCTCTTTCCGTTCCCCTTCTCTTTTTCTATTTGCCTTTTTTGACGCGCTTCTTGTTTGCTCGTGTGTTGGATCACTTGTTTGTCACGATGGCTCAAGATAATACTAAATTGTGTGACTTTGCCAATACCAACAATAATGATTTTATTAGCACTCCGATTGCTCCTCTTACCGATGCCGAATCTTGTGAAATTAATATTGCTTTGCTGAATCTTGTCATGAAAGATTCGTTTTCTGGCCTTCCTAGTGAAGATGTCGTTACCCATCTAAACAACTTTGTTGATTAGTGTGATATGAAAAAGAAGAAAGATGTGGACAATGATATTGTTAAATTGAAGCTATTTCCTTTTTCCCTTGGAGATCGTGCTAAATCTTGGTTTCCGTCTTTGCCTAAAAATAGTATTGATTCATGGAATAAGTGCAAAGATGCTTTTATCTCTAAGTATTTTCCTCCCGCTAAGATCATATCTCTTAGAAACGATATTATGAATTTTAAGCAACTTGATCATGAACATGTTGCACAATCTTGGGAGAGGATGAAATCAATGATACGTAATTGCCCATCACATGGTTTGAATTTATGGATGATTATACATAATTTTTATGCCGGATTCAATTTTGCTTCTAGAAATCTTTTAGATTCGGCGGCCGGATGCATTTTTGTGGAAATCACTTTAGGAGAAGCTACCAAACTCCTAGATAATATTATGGTTAATTATTCTCAATGGCACACTGAAAGATCTACTAGTAAAAAAGTGCATGCAATTGAACAGATCAATGTTTTGAGTGGAAAGATGGATGAACTTCTGAAATTGTTTGCTAATAAGAGTGCTCTTGCTGATCCTAATGACATGCCTTTGTATACTTTGATTTAGAATAATAATGAATCTATGGATGTGAATTTTGTTGGTAGGAACAATTTTGGTAATAACGCGTATAGAGGTAATTTTAATTGTAGGTCGTTTCCTAGTAATTCCTCTAATAATTATGGTAATCACTACAACAATTCTTATGGAAATTTTAATAAGATGCCCTCTGATTTTGAATCTAATATTAAAGAATTTATTAGTTCGCAAAAGAGTTTCAATGCTTTGGTTGAAGAAAAATTGCTTAAGATTGATGAGTTGGCTAGGAACGTTGATAGAATTTCTCTTGATGTTGATTATTTGAAACTTAGATCTATTCCACCTAAGCATGATATCAATGAGTCTCTCAAAGTCATGAGAATTTCCATTGATGAGTGAAAAGAAAGAACCGCTAGTTTTCATGATAATAAGGATGAAGATCTAAAGGTGATTGATGTGTCCCCTGTTAAATCTTTGTTTTGCAATATGAATCTTGACAATGATGGGACTAGAGATGAGTCAACTTTACTTAAAAGGCGTTCCAATGATTCGGAGTTTTTAGATCTTGACGCAAAAATTCTTAAAAGTGGGATTGAAGAGATTAAAACATTAGATATCAATGAACTCACTATCTTGGATTTCAAGGAATTTAATTATGATAATTGCTCTTTGATAGATTGTATTTCCTTGTTGCAATCTGTGCTAAATTCTCCTGATGCTTATAGTCAAAATAAAGCTTTTACTAAACATATCGTTGATGCTTTGATGCAATCTTATGAAGAAAAACTTGAGTTGGAAGTTTCTATCCCTAGAAAACTTTATGATGAGTGGGAACCTACTATTAAAATTAAAATTAAAGATCATGAGTTCTATGCTTAATGCGATTTGGGTGCTAGTGTTTCCACGATTCCAAAAACATTGCGTGATTTGTTAGGTTTCTGTGATTTTGATGATTGTTCTCTAAACTTGCACCTTGCGGATTCCACTATTAAAAAACCTATGGGAAGAATTAATGATGTTATTATTGTTGCAAATAGGAATTATGTGCCTGTAGATTTCATTATTCATGACATAGATTGCAATCCTTCATGTCCTATTATTCTTGGTAGACATTTCCTTAGAACGATTGGTGCAATTATTGATATGAAGGAAGGGAATATTACATTCCAATTTCCATTAAGGAAAGGCATGGAACACTTCCCTAAAAAGAAAGTTAAATTACCATATGAATCTATTATGAGAGCCACTTATGGATTTCCTACCAAAGATGGCAATACCTAGATCTATCCTTGCTTTTATGCCTAGCTAGGGGCGTTAAACGATAGCGCTTGTTGGGAGGCAACCCAATTTTATTTTTATTCCTTACTTTTTGTTCCTGTTTAGTAATAAATAACTTATCTAGACTCTTTTTTGGTTGTGTTTTTTGTGTTTAATTAGTGTTTGTGCCAAGTAGAACCGTTGGGAAGACTTGGGGAAAGTCTTTTTGATCTTGCTGTAAAAAATAGAAACTTTAGTGCTCACGAGAATTGCTCCATTTTTATTTGGATAGTGATATTTAGTTAATTATTTTTGAATATGATTAATAGATAAATTCCTCACGTCCAGAAATTTATTTTAGAATTTTTGGGGTTCCAAAAGTTTGCGTTAGCTACATATTACTATAGACTGTTTTGTTTTTGACAAATTCTGTTTTTCGTGTGTTGTTTGCTTATTTTGATGAATCTATGGCTAGTAAAAGAGTTTATAAACCATAGAGAAGTTGGAATACAGTAGGTTTAACTCCAATATAAATCAAGAATGAGTTCATTACAGTACCTTGAAGTGGTGTTTTGTTTTCTTTCGCTAACGGAGCTCACGAGATTTTCTATTTTGAGTTTTGTGTTGTGAAGTTTTCGCGTTTTGGGTAAAGAATTGATGGATTATGGAACATGGAGTGGCAAGACCCTAAGATTTGGGATGCCCATGGCACCCCAAGGTAAAATTCAAGGACACCAAAAAGCCTAAGCTTGGGGATGCCCCGGAAGGCATCCCCTTTTTCGTCTTCGTCTATCGGTAACTTTACTTGGAGCTATATTTTTATTCACCACATGATATGTGTTTTGCTTGGAGCGTCTTGTATGATTTGAGTCTTTGCTTTTTAGTTTACCACAATCATCCTTGTTGTACACACCTTTTGAGAGAGACTCACATGTTTGGAAATTTATTAGAATACTCTATGTGCTTCACTTATATCTTTTGAGCTATATAGTTTTTGCTCTAGTACCTCACTTATATCTTTTAGAGCACGGCGGTGGTTTTGTTTTATAGAAATAATTGATCTCTCATGCTTCACTTATATTATTTTGAGAGTTTTTTAGAACAACATGGAAATAATAAAAACTTTCATATAAGTGCATTGAATACTATGAGAAGTTTGAGACTTGATAATTGTTTTGAGATATGGAGATGGTGATATTAGAGTCATGCTAGTTGAGTAGTTGTGAATTTGAGAAATACTTGTGTTAAAGTTTGTGATTCCCGTAGCATGCACGTATGGCTAACCGTTATGTGATGAAGTCGGAGCATGGTTTATTTATTGATTGTCTTCCTTATGAGTGGCGGTCGGGGATAGGGATGGCAATGGGTAGGGTATGGGCGGGTACAACCTCCTTCTACCCAAACACATACCCATAGAAACTTTTTATACCCACCCACTTCAATACCCATGGGTATAAACTGACACCCATGCCCATACCCATCGGGTATCCTATACCCAATTGGTATCCATTGTGTACAATATATAGCATTCAAATTCTTAAGAGGTAGAGAAATGAGTTGAAAATTCAAGTGATCATGGTAGAGTAGTATAGCACGTATGTGGCCTCCTCCAGTGGGTGGCCTCTTGGAGGCATCAGGGGAGTATGAGCAGCGGTTGGTGGAAGGATGACGTAGTGGAAGGCGGTGGTGGGAATTTGGGATCGCTGGATCGAGTGTTCGACAAGAGTCTGGTAGCTAAGAGTCGATATTTCATCTTTTGAGGAGTCACATAGGACGTATGAGGAGTGGCGACCAGGTGATTATGAGCCTATGAGCTATGACTTGTTTAAGGAATACGAGATTTAGGGTTGGACCATATGAGTTGGATGTTAACCCCACATGTTATAGGAGTTATTTTCATTTATTAATTTTCTGGGTATCCATTGGGTTACCCATGGGCACAATTTCATACCCATGCCCTACCCATATATTTTGCGGGTATGGGTACCCATTACCCATGGGTAAAAAATCTCTTCAAGTCTTGCCCATACCCATTGTTTTCGGGTAGGGTACCCACGGGTACCCATACCCATGGGCAAAACTGCCATTCCTAGTCGGGGACGAGCGATGGTCTTTTCCTACCAATCTATCCCCCTAGGAGCATGCGCGTAATACTTTGCTTTGATAACTTGTAGAATTTTGCAATAAGTATGTGAGTTCTTTATGACTAATGTTGAGTCCATGGATTATACGCACTCTCACCCTTCCACCATTGCTAGCTGACGAAGCTATGTACCTAGGGTAGGGTCATGGACCTGTCCACACTGCCCTACCCAAGGACATCTCTAGAAGAAATCACCTTTCAATCGACTTGGAGGTGTTCCACTCGACATACTCGAAGACACTCGACCAAGAAGCGATCACTCGACCAAGACCAAACCACTCGACGGCCAGGAGACCTAAAGGCACTCCGCATGCTAACGGTCGGTTATTAAGTAGCCTTTATGGTCATCATAGCACTTTATTAGGGGCGTTATCAGTAACTCCCGACCTTAATGTATTTAAAACCCTGCATAACTGAGGGCCGGAGGGGTCCGGCGAACTCTATATAAGCCACCCCCTCCTCAGTGTAAAGGGTTCGCACCCCTGTAATTCATACACGCATAATCCAGTCGACCGCCTCCGGGCTCCGAGACGTAGGCCTATTACTTCCTCCGAGAAGGGCCTGAACTCGTAAACCTCGTGTGCTTACAACTTCTCCATAGCTAAGATCTTGCCTCTCCATACTTACCCCCTACATTACTGTCAGACTTAGAACCACGACAGTTGGCGCCCACCGTGGGGCAGGTGTTTTAGCGATTTGTTGGAGGAGTTGCGATCTTTTCCGATCCGAATCATCATGGTTTCCGGCGGAGTTTTGGTGGAGGGCCGCGAGATCCGTCTCGGCGCGCTCACGTTCATCGCCGACGACTCCGCTTGGCTTCAGGAGGCTCCGCTCGACGTGGACGCGCTCCCTGTCCGCGGGGCGACGCACTTTCGCGCGTGCGTCCGCGGCATCCGTTTGCGGCAACCGTCGACCCACTATCAGTCGGCTCCTGTGATCTCCTCCCTCCCCGTTTCCCGCCGGCGCAAGCACTCCGGTCGGTCGAGACTTCAGCGGTGGGTGAGACACGCGGTGGCACGCCAGTCGGCCACCCCTCAAGTCGCGGCGATTGAGCCCGACGAATCCCTCTACGGCCTGTTCGATCTGTCGACTGGCTCTACAGAGAACGCCTCTGAGTGCGACAACAGTGATACGACGGCGGAGGTTCTGATGGTCGATGGACCGCCCAGTCCTCCCAGTTTTCCCCACACCGACGGAGGCGCGGGTGGAGGCGACCCGTCGCGTCCCCATGAGGAATATCTCCCCGAGCCTCTCACGTCGTTACAGAGAGAAGAACTTCGTCGCTGGAACATGGATGCGCTGCACACTCCTATCGTCGGAGAAACCCCCGAGGCTCGTGCCTTGGAGGACGCGCGCCTGGCAAACTTGGCCGAGCGCACTCGACTGGAGAACCTCCAGCGAGCACTCGACGAGTGTGCGCGACAACGGATTCCCGAATCCAGTCGACGTCAGCTCTTCCCGCCCCCGCAGGTATATCAAACTCTGATTCAGAATTTAGCAGCTGCAGCCCATATAGCAGAGTCGATTCAGCCTTCCCAGTCGGAGGCTGGCAGAGGCTTGCTGCAGATCAGAGCGTTACTCCGGGCAGCAGGAGACCAGAATTCCGCTATTTCTCAGTCGCGGAACAAGATTCACAACAGATCCGTTGCTGCAGACACAGTCCAGTCGGCTCATAGCCCAAGATCGCCCCCGAGGCGTGAGGGACGTGGGGACCGGCATAATCAGTACGGGAACCGTGAGCAATATGATCACCGATTCGATGTGATGATCGACATCGAGTGCCCACCCTTCCCCCGAGGAGCGGGTCGTATGCGCCTCGACAGTAGGATGACAGGCGTCCTCGTAGTGTTGGGCGAAGGATTCCAGTCGACTCCAGGGAGCCAGGCTTTGATGCGAGATCCATTCTCGTTCAAGGTTTGGCCGACAGGAACAGAGCTCACCAAGAAGGTCATGACAGAGATGCACCTACCAGCAGCAGAGCACATGTTTCAGGGCCAGAGTGCTTTAGTAGAGCCATCAGGGCCGCTGTGATTCCTCCCAACTTCAGGTTGGCGACTGCAGTCAGCAAGTTCACTGGTGAGTCCAAGCCCGATACTTGGCTTGAAGACTACTGAGTGGCCGTCCAGATTGGCGGCGGCAATGATGAAGTGGCCATGAAGCACCCGCCTCTCATGTTGGAGGGCTCGGCCAGAGCGTGGCTGAACCAGTTAGCACCCAACAGCATTTACACTTGGGAAGATCTCGCCCGAGTGTTTGTCACCACATTTGAAGGAACATGCAAGCGACCGGCAAGGCTGACTGAACTGCGGTCTTGCGTGCAGAAGCCGAATGAAACTTTGAGGGATTACATGCAGAGATGGATCATGTTACATCAAACGGTAGAGATTGTGCCTGACCACCAAGCAGTCTGTGCCTTCAAAGAAGGCGTCAAGTACAGAGAATTGAATCTGAAATTCATTCGGATCGTAGATATGTCTCTGAATCGGATGATGGAGATTGCCACCAAGTACACTAATGGTGAAGATGAGGATCGACTCAGGAGTGGCAAGCTCAAGTCAGTCGCTCAAGAAACCGGAGAAAATTCCAATCGGAAACAGAAGCGGAAAGCCGAGCCAGCTGCTCCTAGGGAAGCCTTGGCTGTAACCCAAGGAAAGTTTAAAGGGAAACCCAAAGGACCTTGCAACCCCAAGAAAGTTAAAGACCAGGACGGAAATGATGTGTTGGATTTGCCATGTCTCGTCCACACCAAGAAAGATGAAGAGGGTAATTTCATTTACCCAAAACATACCACTCGACAGTGCCGACTCTTGATCCAGCAGTTCTAGGGCAAGCAGCCCAAAGATAAGGAAAAGGAGTCGGACAAAGTTGAGGACAAGGAAGATAGTGACTGTGGATACCCTCAGGTCAATTCCACCCTGATGATTTTTGCTGATGTTGAAAGCAAAAGTCGACTGAAAGTTATCAACCGAGAGGTGAATATGGTTGCTCCGACGACACCCAGTTATCTTAAGTGGTCTCAGACTGCCATAACATTCGACCAGTCCGATCACCCAACGCACATCGCCACCCCTGTGAGGCAAGCTTTGGTGGTCGACCCAGTTGTTGAAGGCACTCGACTGACCAAAGTCTTGATGGATGGTGGCAGTGGTTTGAACATATTATATGCTGAGACGTTGAAAGGGATGGGCATTTTGATGTCCAGACTCAGTACCAGCAACATGAGTTTCCATGGAGTCATTCCTGGGAAGAAGGCTGAATCACTCGGCCAGATTGCTCTTGATGTGGTTTTCGGTGATTCCAAGAATTACCGCAAAGAAAAGTTGACGTTTGAAGTTGTAGACTTCCAGAGTGCCTATCACACTATTTTGGGCAGGCCGGCTTATGCACGCTTCATGGCCCGACCATGTTATGTGTATCTCAAACTTAAGATGCCTGGCCCCAAAGGTGTGATCACTATTACGGGCAATCGGAAGAAAGCGGAAGAATGTTTTCAGAAAGGTTCAAAGATTGCTGATGCTCAGATGGCAGTGGTGGAGCTGCAGGAATACCAGAAGACTGCAGACCCAAGTGATTTGTTGCGAGCCAAGAAGCCCGCTACAGAATCAGCTTTTCAGTCGTCTGGCAAAACGAAGACAGCTCACATCCACCCGACCGATCCCAGCGCTGCTCCAACTCATATCTCAACAACACTCGACTCCAAATAGGAAGAAGCGCTCATCCAGTTCCTCCGTGAGAACTGGGACATTTTCGCATGGAAGCCTTCTGACATGCCGGGTGTTCCCAGGGAGCTGGCTGAGCACCGCCTAAGAGTCGACTCAAAAGTAAAACCTGTCAAGGAACATCTCCGACGGTCCGCCATCCAGAAGAGAAAGGCTATTGGCGAGGAGGTGGCTCGGCTCTTAGCAGCGGAGTTCATCCGAGAAATCTACCACTCCGAGTGGCTCGCCAACGTTGTCATGGTCCCCAAGAAGGACAAGTCACTTCACATGTGCATTGACTTTAAACATATCAATCGGGCCTGCCCGAAAGATCATTTTCCTCTCCCCCGCATCGATCAGATAGTCGACTCGACTGCGGGATGTGAGCGACTGTCTTTTTTAGACGCCTATTCCGGGTACCATCAGATCCGTCTGTATGGACTTGACGAGATCAAAACAGCTTTCATCACTCCATTCGGGTGCTTCTGTTATATTACCATGCCGTTCGGCCTCAAGAATGCCAGAGCCACATTCATGAGGATGATTCAGAAGTGTTTGCTCACTCAAATCAGTCGGAATGTGGAAGCGTACATGGATGACATTGTGGTCAAGTCACTGAAGGGTTCCGACCTGCTGGCTGACCTTGCTGAAACCTTTGCCAACCTCACGAGGTATGATATCAAGCTTAATCCATCAAAGTGCACATTCGGAGTTCCTGGCGGAAAATTACTCGGTATTCTCGTTTCCGAACGGGGAATCGATGCCAATCCAGAAAAAGTCGGTACTATACTCCGAATGAAAAGTCCTGTGCGAGTGCATGACGTCCAGAAGCTTACTGGTTGCTTGGCCGCTTTAAGTCGATTCATATCTCGTCTCGGTGAAAAGGCATTGCCTCTTTACCGATTGATGAAGAAGTCCGACAAGTTCGAGTGGACTCCCGAAGCTGATGCAGCGTTTGCAGAGCTCAAAGCTCTGCTCTCCACCCAGCCGGTGCTTGCTGCCCCAATCAGCAAGGAGCCTTTGCTGCTTTACATCGTAGCCACGGGACAAGTCGTCAGTACGGTACTTATGGTCGAGCGGGAAGAAGAAGGAAAAGCCTTCAAAGTTCAGCGCCCAGTATATTATATTTCTGAAGTTTTGACCCCGTCGAAGCAAAGATATCCTCATTATCAGAAGCTTGTATATGGATTTATATGACCACAAAGAAAGTTGCTCAGTACTTCTCTGATCATTCCATTACAGTCGTCAGCAACGCTCCATTGTCAGAGATCCTGCACAACAGAGATGCAACTGGTCGAGTGGCAAAATGGGCGATTGAACTCCTTCCTCTAGATATCAAGTTCGAGGCAAAGAAAGCTATCAAGTCCCAGGCAATAGCAGATTTCGTCGCCGAGTGGATTGAACAGCAACTGCCGACTCAGGTTCACTCGGAGCATTGGACCATGTTCTTCGATGGTTCCAAAATGCTGAATGGTTCCGGTGCCGGGGTGGTGTTGGTCTCCCCCGAGGAGATAAGCTCAGATATGTTCTTCAAATCCACTTTGATTCCTCCAATAACGAGGTGGAATATGAAGCGCTTTTATATGGGTTGCGCATGGCCATTTCACTCGGCGTCCGACGCCTCATGGTCTATGGCGACTCAAATTTGGTGGTTAATCAGGTGATGAAGGAATGTGACGTCAGAAGTCTAGCCATGACTGGTTATTGCAATGCAGTGAGAAAGCTGGAGAAGAAATTCGAGGGGTTAGAGCTTCATCACATACCCCGACTGAAAAATCAAGCAGCTGATGATTTGGCAAAAATAGGTTCCAAAAGAGAAGCCATTCCCAGCAATGTGTTTTTGGAACACATCCACACACCATCAGTTCAGGAGGATCCCTTCACTGAAGAGGCCCCGCAGCCAAAAAGTGCCACATATCCGACTGAAGTTGAAGTTCCAGCTATGGTCGACCTGATCATGGAAGTCTTGGTCATCACTCCCGACTGGACAGTACCGTACATCGCGTACATCCTAAGGAAAGAACTCCCAGAGGACGAAGAAGAGGCTCGACAGATCGTCCGTCGATCCAAGGCCTTTACAGTCATAAAGGGACAGTTGTATAGATAAAGCGTGACTGGAGTCAGTCAGAAGTGTATAACACCAGAAGAAGGTCAGATGATCCTTGACGATATCCACTCGGGGACCTGTGGTCATCATGCGTCCTCTCGGACCATTGTGGCTAAAGCATACCGAGCAGGATTTACTGGCCAAGGGCCAATGAAATGGCAAAAGAGATAGTCGACAAATGTGAAGGATGTCAGTATTACTCCAATATGTCGCACAAGCCCGTGTCAGCTCTGAAAACCATTCCACTCGTTTGGCCCTTCGCTGTTTGGAGACTGGACATGGTTGGACCACTGAAAACGGGCAGGAGCGGCTTCACTCATGTGCTAGTAGCAGTCGACAAGTTCATCAAATGGATTGAAGCTAAGCCTATCAAGAATCTTGATGCTTGCACGGCTATCAGTTTCATCAGAGAGTTGATATTCAGATATGGATTTCTGCACAGCATCATCACTGACAATGGGTCAAACTTCGATTCTGACAAATTCAGGGCCTTTTGCGCCTCTCAGGGCACACGAGTCGACTATGCTTCGGTCGCTCACCCTCAGTCGAATGGACAGGCGGAAAGAGCAAACGGCCTAATTCTCAAAGAACTGAAACCTCGATTGATGCGCGATCTCAAGCACGTAGCAGGTGCATGGGTCGACGAGCTTCCATCAGTTCTTTGGGGATTGAGGACGACCCCAAACCGATCGACCGAAAGAACCCCATTCTTTCTGGTCTACGGAGCCGAAGCAGTCTTGCCGAGTGACATGCTTCACAACGCCCCTCGAGTCGAGCTCTACTCTGAAGAAGAAGCAGAACAAGCCCGGCAGGACGCAGTCGACCTCCTGGAAGAAGAAAGAGAAATGGCCATGATCCGATCGACCATCTATCAGCAAGACTTGCGTCGATTCCATGCCAGAAATGTGAAGAGTCGAGCCTTCCCAGCAAAAACCGCACAAACTCGCTCCTACTTGGGAAGGCCCCTTCATAGTCACCAGAGTCCTCCACAATGGAGCGTACCACCTCTAAAATGTCGATTGCCAGATTGATGAGCCACGAGCCTGGAATGCGGAGCTACTCCGCCCCTTTTATACTTGAATTCTCACTCGGATGAGATGTAATAAGAAAAAACTCCTGTAGTTTATTTATCAAAGACAAGAGCGTTATAATTTTCCCAGTGATTGTTATTGTTTTTTGTTTGCGTAAGAAATCCCCCAGTGGGTGGCTTAGCTGCGAATCCGCTTCGCCTAAGTTTGTAAAAATAATTTCCTACCGAGTGGTGAGCTAGCCTCCCACTCGGGGGCTTAGCCGCGAACCCGTTTCGCCTAAGTATTTAAAAATCCTACCGAGTGGAGAGAAATCCTCCCACTCGGGGGCTTAGCTGCAGTCCAGTACTCGCCTAAGTTCTCTCACTCGGAGACTTAGCTGCAGTCCGCACTCGCCTAAGTTTGAAAAAATCCTACCGAGTGGGAGCAACCCTCCCACTCGGGGGCTTAGCTGCAGTCCAGTACTCGCCTAAGTTTGAAAAAAATCCTACCGAGTGGAGAGCAACCCTCCCACTCGGGGGCTTAGCTGCAGTCCAGTACTCGCCTAAGTTTTCTCACTCGGAGACTTAGCT
>NC_041384.1:698959707-698966410 GCF_002162155.2 Triticum dicoccoides
GGAGACTTAGCTACAGTCCGGCACTCGCCTAAGTTTGAAAAAAAAATCCTACCGAGTGGAGAGCAACCCTCCCACTCGGGGGCTTAGCTGCAGTCCAGTACTCGCCTAAGTTTTCTTACTCGGAGACTTAGCTGTAGTCCGGCACTCGCCTAAGTTTGAAAAAATCCTACCGAGTGGAGAGCAACCCTCCCACTCGGGGGCTTAGCTGTAGTCCAGTACTCGCCTAAGTTCTCTCACTCGGAGACTTAGCTGTAGTCCGGCACTCGCCTAAGTTTGAAAAATCCTACCGAGTGGAGAGCAAACCTCCCACTCGGGGGCTTAGCTGCAGTCCAGTACTCGCCTAAGTACGAAACACATCTCAATCCTCAAGGACGACGAGGTGCAGGTCGACTGCCGCCTTCTCCTTAGGAGCTTCGCCACAAATACAACGTGCGCTTCCTCCCACTCCGCAAGGACAACGAGGTGCGGGTCGACTGCCGCCTTCTCCTAGAGAGCTTCGCCGCAAATACAATGTGCGCTCCATCCCGCTCTGTAGTAACGAGGCGCGGGTCGACTGCCACCTTCCCCTGGAGAGCTTCGCCACAAATACAACGTGCGCTCCATCCCACTCCGCAAGGACGACGAGGTGCAGGACTACTGCCACCTTCTCTTGAGGAGCTTCGCCGACCCGCAAGGGCAACGAGGCGCAGGTCGCAGGCAAGGACAATGAGGCGCAATGAGGAGCTTCGCTACAAATACAAAAGTTGTCTCGAATGAAGAACGAGTTCACTCTACAGGGGATTCATGAAGATATTCAACGATAAACCAAGTTCAGATAAATCCTAAAAGTTTCGGACCACAGATCGAAGTGCTCGGGCATTCAGCCCAAAAGAGTTTAACGGTTACAAAAACCACTCGGCATTCCGAGGCAAATTTAAGGTGAGGCATAAAAGTTTGTTCACTCCGTGGAGGAGGACTAGCAGGCTCGACGAACTCGTCTAAGTCGACGCCGTCGGTGATCCGAGTGGCTGCAGCGATGAAAGTCTCCATAAAAGATAGAAATTCATGCTTCTGGGTGTTGGCGACCTTGATTGCTGCCAGCTTATCTTGTCGCACCTCCTTGCAATGGACGCGAACCAGAGATAGAGCCACATCAGCGCCACACCGGGCAGAAGACTTCTTCCACTCCTGCACTCGGTCAGGGATTTCATTAAGTCGAGTCATCAGCGACTCAAGATCATTTTGGAGCGTGGCCTCTGGCCAAAGTGCCGGGTCGATCCGTGACATGGCGACCTTCAGTCGAGCCAAGTAGTCCACGACACCGTCGATGCGGGATTCCAGTCGGAGCAGATTCATGGCAGTTTCATCTTTCACGGGAGAATTGATTGGATCCAAACCTGGTTCGATCCGCCCAGTCTCCTCCTCGAAGTCCTGGCAAAACTCTGCATTCACGATCCAAGGATAAGTCAATTTTCATACGCTGAGTCGACACAAAAAAATCAGTCGGAACAAAATGTGCACCTTCAAACTTGAGGAACAACTTCTTGGCAAGCCTCCTCAGATAGCTCTCCAGATCGTCCCTCCTGCGAGCGATGCCTTCCATCTTCTCGCACAGGTTGAGGTTCTCCTTCTTCCAGCACGAGCACTCCTTGTTGGCTTCATTCAGAGCAGATTTCAACTTGGTATTCTCTTCTTCCAACTGGCCGACCGAAGCCAGTTTCTGTTCAGCCATAGCGGTCCTGTCGTAAGCCTCCTTTCGAGCAGTAGCCAAATCCTGATCCTTCTTCACCAGAGCTTCTCTCAGTTTTTCTGCAAAGAAATGATGATTGATTCAGAAAGAGCAGAAGGGTACTCAAGCCCAAGACAGACCAGTCGACAAACTCGTCTTACCAGTGGCGCCGTCCTTGACCTTTTGCAGCTCTGTCTTGGCCAGCTCCAAGTCAAGGTTCAGTTGAATCTGCTGTTTCTCCAAGTCAGCAAAGCGAGCTCCAAGATCACAAGATTTCTGAAATCGAAGGAGAGAAGTTATTTTACAGCGAAAAACGACAAAGACATTAAGTACTAAGACTACGGTCGACTGCCCGCAGTCCACCATAGTCTCGGGGACTACACCCAGTGGGTGCACTTTGCATGCCCCCACCGGTTCTGATCCCACTCGACCGGCCCGCTGGAGTCGAGTGCAGGGAGTAAAAAAAGGAGAGAAAGTAGAACTCAGACCATAGTCGACTGCCAGCAGTCGACCGCGGTCTCGGGGACTACACCTAGTGGGTGCACTTGGCGTGCCCCCACCGGTTCTGATCCCACTTGACCAGATCGAGTGGAAGAGACAAACTACCAGTTCGGTTTACACTCGACAAAATACAAAGACTACAATCGACTGCCAGCAGTCTACCGTAGTCTCGGGGACTACACCCAGTGGGTGCACTCAGCGTGCCCCCACTAGTTCAAAAATTCAATCGATGCACCCAGTGGGTGTACAGATGCAAAGATTTTCGGAAAGAGTCTTCAAATAGCATATCCTAACAGAACAAGCGGCGACCAACTAACCTGAACGTTGCTCTGGAGAGCCGAGCTAGCATCGTAGGCGGCTTGGCTGGCGTCCTGCACCTTCTTCATCTTCTCCATCATAATGCCTGCCTGGCGTATGGCTTCCCTGGCAGCATTCACCTCGTCCTCTGGGACATGATGGGTCGCAAAAACTGAAGGCGGGTCGACAGGGGCCTGAGCAGTCGACGAGGAAGGCAAGGCACTCGACAATGGCACGGCGAAGGTAACAGAACCCCGATTGGCATCGCCAGCGTCCTTAACGACTGGCTCCGCCCTCGGTGTCGATTGTGGCACCTCGCTCGCAGGAGCTTGCCTATTTTTCCTTGTCAAAGGCCTCTCAGGCTCTTCATCATCATCAGGGAGGTTAATAATGTTAGGGGCTATTCAAAGTTCAAACGACAAAATCACATCACCCAATGGTACACATTGTAGTTGAATCGACCAAAATAAAGACAGCATGGCAGAAATCATACCCAGATTAGAAGTGACCGCATCCTCCATCACCTCATCATCGTCCCTGTAAGCTAAGGTCCCGGAAGTAGCAGCGCTGACAGTTCCAAAGTTCATCCGGTTAAAACAAGAAAAACAAACAGCACAGGGCGTCGAGTAAATATGAAAGGAGACACTCACGCGAAAGCGATGGGGATGTCAATCTTAATCTTTGGCAACGCCTTCCGAAGCTTCGGCTCTGCGACTTTGGGATGCTTTGACGGCTTTTCAGTCGGAGTTGGCGAAGAGGTCCGAGGACACTTTGAAGACTGACCAGCTTGAGCAATCACCTTTTCACGGGCGCTCGGTCGTTCTTGGTCAAGTTTGGACCGCCTCTCCCTACGAGGAGGCGACTCGACTTCTTCTTCCTCACTTGGATCGTCGCTTTCTTCGTCTCCTCCACCGTCAGAATCCCATTCGCCACTGTCGCCGCCGCTCGCCTCTCCTTCCGGGTCCTGCTCTTGCACCTCGTTGGGCATTGAATACATTTCAATAATGGCCTGAAAGAAAGCAGGAAGAACAAAGTCAGTCAACTCAGTATAGGCAACTGCAGGAGTGAATTCAGATTACAAACAAAAGCTCAGAATCAGACCTTCTCTGGTACATGAGACTGGTCGAATGGAGGAACTCTCCTGGCTCCCCTGGGGTTGTCCTTGTTCCCGGTCATGCCGGATAGCCACTTCTCCAGTGTGTCGTCATCGACCTCCTCCGGGTGAATCCGAGTGGAGTCTTCAAGACCCGAATACATCCACATCGGATGGTCTCGGGCTTGAAGTGGCTGGATGCGCCGCTGAAGGAAGACCTCCAAGAGATCCATATCAATGACCCCGTCACGGATAAGCTGGACCACTCGCTCTACCAGCACCCTCACCTGCGCCTTCTCCTCCGGGAGCACCTTCAAAGGGGAGGGTTTCCTCACTTGGTCCATGGTGAAAGGAGGGAGGCCAGTCGACTGCCCTGGCGTCGACTGGTCTTTGTAGTAAAACCAGGTCGACTGCCATCCGCGAACTGAGTCGGGAAGAATCATGGCCGGAAAGGAGCTTTTCCCTCACATCTGGACACCAAGACCCCCACACATCTGAATCACTTGAGTCCCCTCGTCACTCGGATTAGCTTTTTTCACCGTCTGGGAGCGACAAGTGAAAATGTGCTTGAGAAGGCCCCAGTGAGGCCGACAACCCAGGAAATTCTCACACAAAGAAACAAAAGCGGCGAGATAAACGATTGTGTTGGGAGTGAAGTGGTGGAGTTGTGCCCCAAAGAAGTTCAGAAATCCCCGAAAGAAAGGGTGAGGAGGCAAGGAAAATCCACGGTCGACGTGGGTGGCAAGGAGAACGCGCTCACCCTCCCGAGGTTGCGGCTCGGATTCCTTCCCCGGAAGCCGCGCCGATTCATAGGGGATTAGCCCTCCTTCGGCTAGGTCGTCGAGGTCTTCTTGGGTGATCGTTAAGCGGATCCAGTCGCCCTGGATCCAGCCCTTCGGCAGGCCAGTTCGCGAGGAGGATCCGCCCCGACTGGTCGCCTTCCCCTTCGACCTCGCCGTCGCCTTCTTCGCCCGCTCTAGAGCTGCCGTCTTCCCCTTCCCCATCGTCGCTGGCGAAATGCGTACGGAGCGGTGGCGCTGGGGCGAGAGCGAGCGTGGCGAGGGAGCATGAAGAGGAGAAGAGATAATGGGGACGCACTGTTCGAAGAGACCCCGGTCCGACACCTTATATGAGGCCGCTTCTGAGTGGTTGACTGGTAGGCCTGGGCGGCCCTGTCAAATCCCATAACAATCGCGCGCGTGATACATGGCGAAAAAGGTGGCGCAGGGATCGAGGCGGCTCTGCTCTATCCCATCTGATTACTGCGGCCTCCCCCGTCCCGCGCGCTTCCCAAAATTTGGATCCCGCGAAATCTGCAGGCAGCAGAACAACTTGTCAGACCGAAGATCTCCTCTGCACCGTCACTCGGAGCCTTTCAAGTAAAGAAACTCACTCGACAAAAAGCTAAGAATGGATCAAGGCGACTGAAAAGGAAGTTGCTGTCATCACTCAGGTTCATTGATCCGAAACCAGATATGCTCATGGCATGAAAAATGAGTCGGGAAAATTCTCAACTCCTTCCCCACTCAAACCTCGATCCATTCGGGGGCTAATGACGAAGCTATGTACCTAGGGTAGGGTCATGAACCTGTCCAAACTGCCCTACCCAAGGACATCTCTAGAAGAAATCACCTTTCAATCGACTTGGAGGTGTTCCACTCGACAGACCCGAAGACACTCGACCAAGAAGCGATCACTCGACCAAGACCAAACCACTCGACGGCCAGGAGACCTAAAGGCACTCCGCATGCTAACGGTCGGTTATTAAGTAGCCTTTATGGTCATCATAACACTTTATTAGGGGCGTTATCAGTAACGCCCGACCTTAATGTATTTAAAACCCTGCATAACTGAGGGCCGGAGGAGTCCAGCGAACTCTATATAAGCCACCCCCTCCTCAGTGTAAAGGGTTCGCACCCCTGTAATTCATACACGCATAATCCAGTCGACCGCCTCCGGGCTCCGAGACGTAGGGCTATTACTTCCTCCGAGAAGGGCCTGAACTCGTAAACCTCGTGTGCTTACAACTTCTCCATAGCTAAGATCTTGCCTCTCCATACTTACCCCCCTACATTACTGTCAGACTTAAAACCACGACACTAGCCTCTCTAGTATCGCGCAACTTTCGCCGGTACCATAAACCCACCATATACCTTCCTCAAAACAGCCACCATACCTACCTATTATGGCATTTCCATAGCCCAAGATATATTGCCATGCAACTTTCCATCGTTCCGTTGTTATGACACGCTTCATCATTGTCATATTGCTTGCATGATCATGTAGTTGACATCGTATTTGTGGCAAAGCCACCGTTCATAATTTTCATACATGTCACTCATGCATCATTGCACATTCCGGTACACCGCCGGAGGCATTCACACACTATTAGGGAAAACCTTATACACAGATGTTTATCGGTAGCACGGTTTAAAAGTGGGCGCTACTGCTAATTAGTAGTAGCGAGGGGTATAAAAACCGCGCTATTACTAAGTTGATAGTAGTAGCGAGGGGTATAAATCCGCGCTGCTATTAAGTGGTCTCCAACAATGCTCCTGGATAGGTCATAGTAGTAGCGAGGAGTATAAAACCGGCGCTACTACTAAGTAAGAGCGTGTCCAACCCCGCTCGATCCACACTCCCACCCCACCACTCTCTCTCTCTCTCATCCCTAAAAAATACTCTCTCACGAACTCACATGTTCCTCGGTCCACCCCACCCCGGCTCCACTCCCCACGATCTCCTCGCCGCCTCCACCACCCACGCCGGCCGGTTCCGGCGAGCATCGGTCGCGCGGAATACTCCTCCAAGCTCCGCCCCTCCCTCCCCTCCGTCGAGATCCGACATGGCTGCAGTTCTTACACGGCCACCCTCCCCTCCACCGCGCTCTCGCACCACTTCATCCCGCTCCTTCGCCGCCAGGCCCGCCGCCGCCGCCTCCTTTGCCTGCGGCCCGCTGCGCGCCGCCGACCGCCGGGAGATCTGAGGCTCCATCCCATCCCGGCCGGGCCAGATCAGATCCGCGGCGCGATGGAGTGGGAGACGGTGCAGCACTTGGACCTCCGCCACGCCGGCGGCCGCCGCGGGGCCGGCCCGCTGCAGCC
>NC_041384.1:698966602-699015156 GCF_002162155.2 Triticum dicoccoides
CTGCTGCTGATCTGAGCAGGGCGGCGCTCGAACCGGACCATCTCGGGTCGCGGGAATGCCTTCGCCCCGTGTAGCTTCGGTGATCTGAGCAGCTTAGCTTCGGTGATCTGAGTTCAACCACTTCATGGACGCGAGACTGCTGTGGCCGAGCATGGGTTCAGCTCTCGCTAGGACTACTCGAATTTGACTTGCTGGGGCGGTGGAAATGGGTGTGGACCTCCAATTCTGGGCTCCTGAGTCTACCGTGTGTAGTTGCGGTCACTGATCTGAGTAGCTCAGCTAACCCGTAAGTGAGATTGATCAACTACGAGTCCAGCTCTCGCCTCGCCGGGAGTACCATGGACCTGTACTAACTGACTAGTTAGTAAGTCTTAGTCCACACAGATCACTCGCATAGCTCGGTTTCGGCACCCAGGACACCTCTTGGGCCTGAGCAGAGCGAGGGCGAGGCCGAGTACTCCGAGGACCTCAAGGTCTTCGTCGGATACTAGTAGTCGTTACGTCCAAGGGATGTGGCTCCGTTCAAGATTCCGGCGTCAGTTGCGTGCTGGTTGGGGGTCCATCGCCAAGGTGAAGGGGAGATTTACTTGCTCATCCGCTCTTTGATTCGTTTCCCGGTCTGCTCTGTATCCTGAAATACACGCCGGCTATGTGTTAATTGGCTCTGAGATTTCTGTTTGCCAAATACTCCCTCCGTTCCAAATTACTCGTCGCAGAAATGGATGTATCTAGAACTAAAATACATCTAGATACATCCATACCTGCGACAAGTAATTCGGAACGGATGGAGTATATTCGAGTACCTAACAAGAGGCTAATGAGAGACTTTATACAAAGTAGTTTTATCTACATCAGTTATCGTGTATTAGGGAGAACTGATACATTTTTCCAAGTCATTTCTGTCATGATTAGGATAGAGACTTCGGAGTCGGGACGTTTTGTTTCAGTGTAGTGTCAGGTTGTCCAAGCATAAATTGAAAAGAAAATCCTCTGATAAGATTAGCATATACGGTGTGCTTCATGCATCCAAGAGACCAATACGTCTTCTCTTCTCTGTGGAGAGAAGCTGATTTGCATTGACGGCTAATGATGATTCTTTGTGTTCCATAGTTTAAAAGGCAACCATTTTGCACTGGATAACCAAGTATTCTGCCAGGGTTAAATTTAATTAAGAATGTTGTTCTGCACTTTTGCTTATTGTACGCTCCTCCTTTTGCCCATTTTATTTTCTTAGGCAATGTACTCTGATTCAGCCAGGACATCACACGACCGTGCTCTGTTTCTTCTCAGGTCCAGCCTGATTTGAGCTTCCTGGACACTGGACAGCCACAAGGCATGCCTTGGCCGCCATTGAGCAGAATGCCGCTGGTGGCCAGCGGCGACAGAGTGCCGTCTCAGCGGACAAGGGAGTATCAAGCGAGACATCATCATCATCAAGCGAGCATGGGAGCTTTTCCTGCAAGCAAGTATCTCATTATCCTTACCTTCATCTGGACCACACTTGCATTTTTAAATCTCTGGAGAGTCAACGTCGACCCGGCGCTGGTGCAGGAGGTGTCCATGGGCAATGTCCTCAGCGCAAAGCTCGGCTAGGCCCCGGCCAGGCAGGCCTCTCTCCGCGTCGCCTGCCCAACACCGTACCCTGCACCACTGTCAACAAAGTCTGCTCGTCGGGGACGAAGGGTATCCATATTTCATCTCTTCACCTGCAATGTCTCCGTAGTTACTTGTCGCCGCTGCTAAAAAAACTTATGTTGTTGCCTGTTGGCCTGCTCCTTGCTATCTGAAGTATATATTTTTTGTCTATCGCTCATTCGCTATCTGAAGAATTTTATGAAGGTAATTTTAGTGTGTGTTTAGCTTTCAGTTTTTGCTTCTACTTCACAGAGTGGAAGATCATAAGAAAACATTGGATGATCTTTAACAATTATTCTTAGAAGTAAACCTGAGCAGTATTTGATGATATATTGTGAGTCACCAAAAATGTATACTGTTTTTTCTTCAGGATATGGATGACTATATGAAGGGATGCAGGTTTCTTCCCAAACTTAAGAATGAGATACCTGGTGAAACAAATGCTCCCTAGTCCCTACAGGGAAAGGTTGAGCAGCCTAGAGAATTTAGTACTGATCATGGTAAGGCCGACAAAGCCTGAAATCTCATTTTGATCCACGTTCAAAGATTGCATGCTAGCATATATACTTGAAGTTGGCATGGAATATCAAAATTAAAAATACACTTCGCCTATTCCCTATTTTGAAGAGCAGTGGGAATCAATTTTCTGATGTCCTTTGTTGGCGATTTCCCTATCCATGAAATGATAAATTTTGAACATATGTTAACTGTCAAATATTTCAAGCATATATAGCTCAAATACACTAGTATTTGTTGAATGCACCAAAACAATAAGATAGCATGAACACGTACAGCTAGGGTATGCATTTAGTAGGTGTTTTTCCATTTTGAAGATTCATAATAGACTAAAAGAGACAGATAATTGAAGAAAATACCCTACTGGATCTGCACGAGGTCGCAAACTAACAAGTTTTCACTTTATCAATTGGGCGTAGGGTGATCGACGAGGACTACTGCGGCCTGATGGGAGTCGTGCTCTTCAACTACTCGGAGGCAGACTTCACCGTGAAGCCCCGCGACCGCGTCATACAGATTATCGTCCAGGTGATTGCGACGCAGGAGGTCCCCGGGGTGGAGGACCTCGACGCCACCGTCCGGAGGTCACCGAGGTGGAGGATGACGCCACCGTCCGGAGTTCCTTAAGGTGGAGGACCTTGACGCTTTGTACATACATATAGAGAAGTGGTCTGGTTAGGTTGGTGGTGAAACGCTAGGGAAGGTACCAACCTTTTGATGATGGTTGTGTGCATCCTCGTGATCTCTTCGAGTTGAGATGTTCAATGTTGCATCCATGAACACTGCAAGTGTTAAGATGGTTCTGTGAAATTTATTTTGCACTGGACGTGTCTCTGATCTCCATTCATGAATACTGCATCTTTTTATTTTTTAATTCCTCATTTGTTACTAGTAGCGTTGGGAAAAAAGTGCCCTACTAGTATTTAGGATACTAGTAGCGCCGGTATTATAGGCACGCTACTACTTAGTAGTAGCGCGAGTCTGTGATAGCAGTAGCGTGGGTGGCACACGCTACTACTAACAAAGTTAGTAGTAGCACGGGTTTCACCCATGCTATTACTAACTATTAGCTGTAGCGCGATACTGGTAGTGCGGGTACCCGCGCTACTAGTAGCCATTTTAACCGTGTTGTTAGTAGCCTTTTTCCTAGCAGTGACATAGAGTCATATCTTGTTTTAAGTATCGAGTTGTAATTTTTGAGTTGTAAGTAAATAAAGTGTGATGATCATCATTATTAGAGCATTGTTCTAGTGAGAAAAGGATGATGGAGACTATGATTCCCACAAGTCGGGATGAGACTTCGGGCCAAAAAAAGGAAAAAAAAGAAAAGAGGCCAAAAAAAAAGAAAGAAGGCCTAAAGAAAAAAAAGAAAAAAAAGAAAATGAGAGAAAAAGATAGAAGGGACAATGCTACTATCCTTTTTCCACACTTGTGCTTCAAAGTAGCACTATGATCTTCACGATAGAGAGTCCGCTATGATATCACTTTCATATACTAGTGGGAATTTTTCATTATAGAACTTGGCTTGTATATTCCAATGATGAGCTTCCTCAAATTGCCCTAGGTCTTCATGAGCAAGCAAGTTGGATGCACACCCACTTAGTTTCTTTTGTTGAGCTTTCATATACTTATAGCTCTAGTGCATCCGTTGCATGGCAATCCCTACTCACTCACATTGATATCTATTAATGGTATCTCCATAGCCCGTTGATACGCCTAGTTGATGTGAGACTATCTTCTTATTTTTTGTCTTCTCCACAACCACCATTCTATTCCACATATAGTGCTATATCCATGGCTCACGCTCATATATTGTGTGAAGATTGAAAAAGTTTGACAACATCAAAAGTATGAAACAATTGCTTGGCTTGTCATGGGGGTTGTGCATGATTTAAATATTTTGTGTGGTGAAGATAGAGCATAGCGAGACCATATGATTTTGTAGGGATAACTTTCATTGGCCATGTTATTTTGAGAAGACATGATTGCTTAGTTATATGCTTGAAGTATTATTATTTTTATGTCAATATTAAACTTTTATCTTGAATCTTATGGAGCTAAACATTCATGCCGCAATAAAGAAAAATTACATTAAGAAATATGTTAGAAAGCATTCCACATCAAAAATTCTTCTTTTATCATTTACCTACTCGAGGACGGTCAGGAATTAAGCTTGGGGATGCTTGATACGTCTCCAACGTATCTATAATTTTTGATTATTCCATGCTGTTATATTGTCTATTTTGGATGTTAATGGGCTTTATTTTACACTTTTATATCACTTTTGGGACTAACCTACTAATCGGAGGCCCAGCCCAAATTGCTGTTTTTTGCCTATTTTAGGGTTTCGAAGAAAATTAATATCAAACGGAGTCCAAATGGAATGAAACCTTCGGGAATGTGATTTTCTCAACAAACGTGATCCAGGAGACTTGGAGTGGGCGTCAAGAAACGACGGAGGAAGCCACGAGGCAGGGGGCGCGCCTACCCCCCTAGGCGCGCCCTCCACCCTCGTGGGTCCTCCGTTGCTCCACCGACGTACTTCTTCCTCCTATATATATCCACGTACCCCCAAACATCCAGGAGCACCACAAAAACCTAATTCCACTACCGCAACATTCTGTACCCGAGAGATCCCATCTTGGGGCATTTTCCGGAGCTCCACCGGAGGGGGCATTGATCACTGAGTGCCTCTACATCAACTCCATGGCCTCTCCGGTGTTGTGTGAGTAGTTTACTTCAGACCTTCGGGTACATAGTTATTAGCTAGATGGCTTCTTCTCTCTCTTTGTATCTCAATACAAAGTTCTCCTTGATCTTCTTGGAGATCTATTCAATGTAATCTTCTTTTGCGGTGTGTTTGTCGAGATCCGATGAATTGTGGGTTTATGATCCAGATTATCTATGAACAATATTTGATTCTCCTCTGGATTCTTTTATGTATGATTGGTTTCTCTTTGCAAGTCTCTTCGAATTATCAGTTTGGTTTGGCCTACTAGATTGATCTTTCTTGCAATAGGAGAAGTGCTTAGCTTTGGGTTCAATCTTTCGGTGTTCGATCCCAGTGACAGAAAGGGAACCGACACGTATTGTATTGTTGTCATCGTGGATAAAAAGATGGGGTTTATATCATATTGCATGAGTTTATCCCTCTACATCATGTCATATCTTCCTTAAAGCATTACTCTGTTCTTATGAACTTCATACTCTAGATGCATGCTGGATAGCGGTCGATGTGGGGAGTAATAGTAGTAGATGCAGAATCGTTTCGGTCTACCTGTCTCGGACGTGATGCCTATATACATGATCATACCTAGATATTCTCATAACTATGCTCAATTCTATTAATTGCTCGACAGTAATTTGTTTACCCACCGTAATACTTATGCTCTTGAGAGAAGCCACTAGTGAAACCTATGGCCCCCGGGCTATCTTCCATCATATTAATCTTCCAATACTTAGTTATTTCTTTTGCCATTTATTTTACTTTGCATCTTTATTTCTTTTTATCATAAAAATACCAAAAATATTATCTTATCATATCTATCAGATCTCACTCTCGTAAGTGACCGTGCAGGGATTGACAACCCCTTTATCACATTGGTTGCGAGGTTCTTATTTGTTTGTGTAGGTGCGTGGGACTTGACCGTGATCTCCTACTGGATTGATACCTCGGTTCTCAAAAACCGAGGGAAATACTTATGGTACTTTACTGCATCACGCTTTCCTCTTCAAGGGGAAACCAATGCAGTGCTCAAGAGGTAGCAGTGCACCATTTCCAAAGAGCTCCGGCGGAGCTCGAGACCCCCTTCCCTCCGCCTATAAATACAACCCCTCCCTGGCCTCTCCGAGCATCTCAAATCACTCACCCAACTCCCACGACGCCGTAGATAAGCCGCATCCCGGTCGGGTAGGCCTCTGGCCGCCGTTCCCGACCCGAGCTCTCCACCCCTCTAGAGCCTCTTGACCTCGACCAACTCCTCCAGCATGTCTCTGGTGATCCTCTGGTGCTCACTAAACTTGTTGGAGCACCTGGAACCGCCCCCTCTGGCCTTCTTCTTCATCTCGGGCGAACTCCGTCCGTAGCCGCCGCTGGAGACATCGTTTTCGAGCCACTCCGGCCATCCCTCGCCAAGCCACAGGTACAAGCAGGTGCGCCAGGGCCTCCAGTACCCACCCTCCCTCCCAAAACGGTCGCCAAGCCCTCCTCACCGGAGAGAGCCCCGGTGAAGTGCCGTCGTCCTCTGTTTCGCTCCCTCTCCCCTCTAAACCAGACAGGTGGGGCCTGCTATCAACCACCCAGCCGCTCCCGAAGTGGTATGGGTGGAGGCACCCCGCGGGTTTACGCTTTTGATGTCACCCTCTAGTTTTCTTTTAGTCAAATTTAATTCAGATTTGTACCAGAAACTTTGACCAGTCATATCTCCTAAACCAAAAGTCCAAATGAATTGATTCTTTTTGCATTGTGTTTGAATTGAAATATTCTAGCAGCACACCAAATTTGAGATTTTTCTCTGCTGTCTAAAATTTCTGGTGAATTTCAGAAGTGTTCTTGATGTTTTCTTCTTTGCTCTTTTATTTATTTTCAGAAGGAGAAGCTTGCCTAGAGGAGAACCAGAAGGAGTGTGACCCTCCTATGTGCTAAGGCAAGCCACACAAATATTTGCATGGTGTCATTTCAATAATTATGATTTTCCAAATTGAATATGGTTTATTTCATGCTTTTAATCATTTAATAAACATTTCTTATGCTAGTTTATTTGTTATGCCTGAATTGCTTAGTTTGCTGTAGTGTTTGAGTGCATGGACTAGTGTAAGGTAGTAGAAGTATTTTTGGTGGTGTGGCTATGGTTTGGTTGTTGGGGAACGTAGTAATTTCAAAAAATTTCCTATGCGCACGCAAGATCATGGTGATGCATAGCAACGAGGGGGGAGAGTGTGATCTACGTACCCTTGTAGACCGACAGCGGAAGCGTTGTGACAACGCGGTTGATGTAGTCGTACGTCTTCACGATCTGACCGATCCAAGCACCGTTACTCCGGCACCTCTGAGTTCTTGGCACACGTTCAGCTCGATGACGATCCGCGGGCTCCGATCCAGCAAAGCGTCGGGGAGGAGTTCCGTCAGCACGACGGCGTGGTGACGATCTTGATGTTCTATCGTCGCAGGGCTTCGCCCAAGCACCGCTACAATATGACCGAGGTGGAATATGGTGGAGGGGGGCACCGCACACGGCTAAGGAACGATCACGAAGATCAACTTGTGTTCATGGGGTGCCCCTTGCCTCAGTATATAAAGGATGGAGGAGGAGGAGGCCGGCCAAGGCAATTGGTGCGGCCAGGATGTGGAGTCCTACTAGGACTCCAAGTCCTAGTAGGAGTCCACCAAGAGGGGAGGAAGGGAGAAGGAAGTAGAGGAGAAGGAAAGGTGGCCGGCCCCCTTTTCCCTAGTCCAATTCGGACTAGAGGGGAGGGGGGGGGGGGCGCAGCAGCCCCTTGGCCCTTTTTCCTCTTCCCACTAAAGCCCATCAAGGCCCATTGCTTCTCCCGTAACTACCCGGTACTCCGAAAAATACCCGAATCACTCGGAACCTTTCCGATGTCCGAATATAGTCGTCCAATATATCGATCTTTACGTATCGACCATTTCGAGACTCTTCGTCATGTCCCCGATCTCATCCGGGACTCCGAACTCCTTCGGTACATCAAAACTCATAAACTCATAATATAACTGTCATCGAAACCTTAAGCTTGCGGACCCTACGGTTCGAGAACAATGTAGACATGACCGAGACACGTCTCCGGTCAATAACCAATAGCGGGACCTGGATGCCCATATTGGCTCCTACATATTCTACGAAGATCTTTATCGGTCAGACCGCATAACAACATACGTTGTTCCCTTTGTCATCGGTATGTTACTTGCCCGAGATTCGATCGTCGGTATCTTAATACCTAGTTCAATCTCGTTACCGACAAGTCTCTTTACTCGTTCCGTAATACATCATCTCACAACTAACGCATTAGTTGCAATGCTTGCAAGGCTTATGTGATGTGCATTACCGAGAGGGCCCAGAGATACCTCTCCGACAATCGGAGTGACAAATCCTAATCTCGAAATACGCCAACCCAACATGTACCTTTGGAGACACCTTTAGAGCTCCTTTATAATCACCCAGTTACGTTGTGACGTTTGGTAGCACAAAAAGAGTTCCTCTGGCAAACGGGAGTTGCATAATCTCATAGTCATAGGAACATGTATAAGTCATGAAGAAAGCAATAGCAACATACTAAACGATCGGGTGCTAAGCTAATGGAACGGGTCATGTCAATCACATCATTCTTCTAATTATGTGATCCCGTTAATCAAATAACAACTCTTTTGTTCATGGTTAGGAAACATAACCATCTTCGATTAACGAGCTAGTCAAGTAGAGGCATACTAGTGACACTCTGTTTGTCTATGTACTCACACATGTATTATGTTTCCGGTTAATACAATTCTAGCATGAATAATAAACATTTATCATGATATAAGGAAATAAATAATAACTTTATTATTGCATCTAGGGCATATTCCCTTCAGTCTCCCACTTGCACTAGAGTCAATAATCTGGTTCACATCGCCATGTGATTCAACACCCATAGTTCACATTGTCATGTGACCTATACCCAAAGGGTTTACTAGAGTCAGTAATCTAGTTCACATCGTTTATGTGATTAACACCCAAAGAGTACTAAGGTGTGATCATGTTTTGCTTGTGAGATAATTTTAGTCAACGGGTCTGTCACATACAGATCCGTAAGTATTTTGCAAATTCTATGTCTACAATGCTCTGCAAGGAGCTACCCTAGCTAATTGCTCCCACTTTCAATATGTATCTAGATCGAGACTTAGAGTCATCCAGATCTGTGTCAAAACTTGCATCGACATAACTTTTTACGACGAACCTCTTTGTCACCTCCATAATTGAGAAATATTTCCTTATTCCACTAAGGATAATTTTGACCGCTGTCCAGTGATCTACTCTTAGATCACTATTGTACTCCCTTGCTTAACACAGTGTAGGGTATACAATAGATCTGGTACACAGCATGGCATACTTTATAGAACCTATGGCTGAGGCATAGGGAATGACTTTCATTCTCTTTCTATCTTCTGCCGTGGTCGGGCTTTGAGTCTTACTCAATTTCACACCTTGTAACACAGCCAAGAACTCTTTATTTGATCGTTCCCATTTTTGAACTATTTCAAAATATTGTCAAGGTATGTACTCATTGAAAAAAAACTTATCAAGCGTCTTGATCTATCTCTATAGGTCTTGATGCTCAATATGTAAGCAGCTTCACCGAGGTTTTCTTTGAAAAAAATCCTTTCAAACACTCCTTTATGCTTTGCAGAATAATTCTACATTATTTCCGATCAACAATGTGTCATACACATATACTTATCAGAAATGTTGTAGTGCTCCCACTCACTTTCTTGTAAATACAGGCCTCACCGCAAGTCTGTATAAAACTATATGCTTTGATCAACTTATCAAAGCGTATATTCAAACTCCGAGATGCTTGCACCAGTCCATAGACGGATCGCTGGAGCTTGCATATTTTGTTAGCACCTTTAGGATTGACAAAACCTTCTGGTTGCATCATATACAACTCTTCTTTAAATCCATTAAGGAATGTAGTTTTGTTTATCCATTTGCCAGATTTCATAAAAATGCGGCAATTGCTAACATGATTTGGACAGATTTAAGCATATATACGAGTGAGAAAATCTCATCGTAGTCAACACCTTGAACTTGTCGAAAACCTTTTGCGACAATTCTATCTTTGTAGATAGTAACACTACTATCAGCGTCCGTCTTCCTCTTGAAGATCCATTTATTTTCTATGGCTTGCCGATCATCGGACAAATCCATCAAAGTCCATACTTTGTTCTCATACATGGATCATATCTCAGATTTTATGGCCTCAAACCATTTCGCGGAATCTGGGCTCATCATCGCTTCCTCATAGTTCGCAAGTTCGTCATGGTCTAGTAACATGACTTTCAGAACAGGATTACTGTACCACTCTGGTGCGGATCTCACTCTGGTTTACCTACGAGATTCGGTAGTAACTTGATCTGAAGTTACATGATCATCATCATTAGCTTCCTCACTAATTGGTGTAGTAGTCACAGGAACAGATTTCTGTGATGAACTACTTTCCAATAAGGGAGCAGGTACAGTTACCTCATCAAGTTCTACTTTCCTCCCACTCACTTCTTTCGAGAGAAACTCCTTCTCTAGAAAGTTTCTGAATTTAGCAACAAAAGTCTTGCCTTCGGATCTGTGATAGAAGGTGTATCCAATAGTTTCCTTTGGATATCCTATGAAGATTTACTTCTCCGATTTGGGTTCGAGCTTATCATGTTGAAACCTTTTCACATAAGCATCGCAGTCCCAAACTTTAAGAAACGACAGCTTAGGTTTCTTGCCAAACCATAGTTCATATGGTGTCGTCTCAACGGATTTAGATGGTGCCCTAATTAAAGTGAATGCAGCTGTCTCTAATGCATAACCCCAAAACGATAGTGGTAGATCGGTAAGAGACATCATAGATTGCACTATATCCAATAAAGTACGGTTATGATGTTCGGACACACCATTATGCTATGGTGTTCCATGTGGCATGAGTTTGTGAAACTATTCCACATTGTTTTAATTAAAGACCAAACTCGTAACTTAAATATTTGTCTCCGCGATCAGATCGTAAAAACTTTATTTTCTTTGTCACGATGATTTTCCACTTCACTCTGAAATTCTTTGAACTTTTCAAATGTTTCAGACTTATGTTTCATCAAGTAGATATACCCATATCTGCTCAAATCATCTGTGAAGTTCAGAAAATAACGATACTTGCCGTGAGCCTTAACACTCATTGGACCGCATACATCAGTATGTATTATTTCCAATAAGTCAGTTGCTCGCTCCGGAGAACGGAGTCTTAGTCATCTTGCCCATGAGGCATGGTTCGCAAGCATCAAGTGATTCATAATCAAGTGATTCCAAAATCCCATCAGCATGGAGTTTCTTCATGCGCTTTACACCAATATGACCTAAACGGCAGTGCTACAAATAAGTTGCACTATCATTATTAACTTTGCATCTTTTGGTTTCAATATTATGATTATGTGTATCACTACGATCGAGATCCAACGAACTATTTTCATTGGGTGTGTAACCATATAAGGTTTTATTCATGTAAACCGAACAACAATTTATTCTCTTACTTAAATGAATAACCGTATTACAATAAACATGATCAAATCATATTTATGCTTATCGCAAACACCAAATAACACTTATTCAGGTTCAACACTAATCTCGAAAGTATAGGGAGTGTGCGATGATGATCATATCAATCTTGGAAGCACTTCCAACACACATCGTCACTTCACCCTTAACTAGTCTCTGTTTATTCTGCAACTCCCGTTTTGAGTTACTAATCTTAGCAACTGAACTAGTATCAAATACTGAGGGGTTGCTATAAACACTAGTAAAGTACACATCAATAATATGTATATCAAATATACTTATGTTCACTTTGCCATCCTTCTTATCTGCCAATCACTTGGGGTAGTTCCGCTTCCAGTGACCAGTCCCTTTGCAGTAGAAACACTTAGTCTCAGGCTTAGGATCAGACTTGGGCTTCTTCACTTGAGAAGCAACTTGCTTGCTGTTCTTCTTGAAGTTCCCCTTCTTTCCTCTGCCCTTTTCTTGAAACTAGTGGTCTTGTCTACCATCAACACTTGATGTTTTTTTCGATTTCTACCTTCGTTAATTTCTGCATTACAAAGAGCTTGGGAATCGTTTCCGTTATCCCTTGCATATCATAGTTCATCACGAAGTTCTACTAACTTGGTGATGGTGACTAGAGAATTCTATCAATCACTATCTTATCTGGAAGATTAACACCCACTTGATTCAAGCGATTGTAGTACTCAGACAATCTGGGCACATGCTCACTAGTTGAGCGATTCTCCTCCATCTTTTAGCTATAGAACTTATTGGAGACTTCATATCTCTCAACTCGGGTATTTGCTTGAAATATTAACTTCAACTCCTGGAACATCTCATATGCTCCATGACGTTCAAAACGTCTTTGAAGTCCCGATTCTAAGCCATTAAGCATGGTGCACTAAACTATCAAGTAGTCATCATATTGAGCTAGCCAAACGTTCATAACGTCTGTATCTGCTCCTGCAATAGGTCCGTCACCTAGCGGTGCATCAAGTACATAATTCTTCTGTGCAGCAATGAGGATAAACCTCAGATCACGGATCCAATCCGCATCATTGCTACTAACATCTTTCAACACAATTTTCTCTAGGAACATATCAAAATAAACACAGGGAAGCAACAACGCGAGCTATTGATCTACAACATAATTTACAAAATACTACCAGGACTAAGTTCATGATAAATTTAAGTTCAGTTAATCATATTACTTAAGAACTCCCACTTAGATAGACATCCCTCTAATCCTCTAAGTGATTACGTGATCCAAATCAACTAAACCATGTCCGATCATCACGTGAGATGGAGTAGTTTCATTGGTGAACATCACTATGTTGATCATATCTACTATATGATTCACGCTCGACCTTTCGGTCTCCGTGTTCCGACGCCATATCTGTATATGCTTAGCTCATTAAGTATAACCTGAGTATTCCGCATGTGCAACTGTTTTGCACCCGTTGTATTTGAACGTAGAGCCTATCACACCCGATCATCACGTGGTGTCTCAGCACGAAGAACTTTCGCAACGGTGCATACTCAGGGAGAACACTTCTTGATAATTAGTGAGAGATCATCTTAAAATGCTACCGTCAATCAAAGCAAGATAAGATGCATAAAAGATAAACATCACATGCAATCAATATAAGTGATATGACATGGCCATCATCTTCTTGTGCTTGTGATCTCCATCTTCGAAGCACCATCGTGATCACCATCGTCATCGGCGCGACACCTTGATCACCATCGTAGTATCATTGTCGTCTCGCCAATCTTATACTTCCACGACTATCGCTACCATTTAGTGATAAAGTAAAGCATTACAGCGCAGTTGTATTGCATACAATAAAGCGACAACCATATGGCTCCTGCCAGTTGCCGATAACTCGGTTACAAAACATGATCATCTCATACAATAAAATTTAGCATCATGTCTTGACCATATCACATCACAACATGCCCTGCAAAAACAAGTTAGACGTCCTCTACTTTGTTGTTGCAAGTTTTACGTGGCTGCTACGGGCTTTAAGCAAGAACTAATCTTACCTACGCATCAAAACCACAATGATAGTTTGTCAAGTTGGTGATGTTTTAACCTTCGCAAGGACCGGGCGTAGCCACACTTGGTTCAACTAAAGTTGGAGAAACTGTCACCCGCTAGCCACCTTTGTGCAAAGCATGTCGGGAGAACCGGTCTCGGGTAAGCGTACGCGTAATGTCGGTCCGGGCTGCTTTGTCCAACAATACCGCCGAACCAAAGTATGACATGCTGGTAAGCAGTATGACTTATATCGCCCACAACTCACTTGTGTTCTACTCGTGCATATAACATCAACACATAAAAACTAGGCTCTGATACCACTGTTGGGGAACGTAGTAATTTCAAAAAAATTCTTACGCGCACGCAAGATCATGGTGATGCATAGCAACGAGGGGGGAGAGTGTGATCTATGTACCCTTGTAGACCGACAGCGGAAGCGTTGTGACAACGCAGTTGATGTAGTCGTACGTCTTCACGATCCGACCGATCCAAGCACCGTTACTCCGGCACCTCCGAGTTCTTGGCACACGTTCAGCTCGATGACGATCCCCAGGCTTCGATCCAGCAAAGCGTCGGGGAGGAGTTCCGTCAGCACGACGGCGTGGTGACGATCTTGATGTTCTATCGTCGCAGGGCTTCGCCCAAGCACCGCTACAATATGACCGAGGTGGAATATGGTGGAGGGGGGCACCGCACACGGCTAAGGAACGATCACAAAGATCAACTTGTGTTCATGGGGTGCCCCTTGCCTTAGTATATGAAGGATGGAGGAGGAGGAGGCCGGCCAAGGCAATTGGTGCGGCCAGGATGTGGAGTCCGACTAGGACTCCAAGTCCTAGTAGGAGTCCACCAAGAGGGGAGGAAGGGAGAAGGAAGTAGAGGAGAAGGAAAGGTGGCCGGCCCCCTTTTCCCTAGTCCAATTCGGACTAGAGGGGAGGGGGGGGGCGCAGCAGCCCCTTGGCCCTTTTTCCTCTTCCCACTAAAGCCCATCAAGGCCCATTGCTTCTCCCGTAACTACCCGGTACTCCGAAAAATACCCGAATCACTCGAAACCTTTCTGATGTCCGAATATAGTCGTCCAATATATCGATCTTTACATCTCGACCATTTCAAGACTCCTCGTCATGTCCCCGATCTCATCCGGGACTCCGAACTCCTTTGGTACATCAAAACTCATAAACTCATAATATAACTGTCATCGAAACCTTAAGCGTGCGGACCCTATGGTTCGAGAACAATGTAGACATGACCGAGACACGTCTCCGGTCAATAACCAATAGCGGGACCTGGATGCCCATATTGGCTCCTACATATTCTACGAAGATCTTTATCGGTCAGACCGCATATCAACATACGTTGTTCCCTTTGTCATCGGTATGTTACTTGCCCGAGATTCGATCGTCGGTATCTTAATACCTAGTTCAATCTCGTTACCGACAAGTCTCTTTACTCGTTACGTAATACATCATCTCACAACTAACTCATTAGTTGCAATGCTTGCAAGGCTTATGTGATGTGCATTACCGAGAGGGCCCAGAGATACCTCTCCGACAATCGGAGTGACAAATCCTAATCTCGAAATACGCCAACCCAACATGTACCTTTGGAGACACCTTTAGAGCTCCTTTATAATCACCCAGTTACGTTGTGACGTTTGGTAGCACACAAAGAGTTCCTCCGGCAAACGGGAGTTGCATAATCTCATAGTCATAGGAACATGTATAAGTCATGAAGAAAGCAATAGCAATATACTAAACAATCGGGTGCTAAGCTAATGGAATGGGTCATGTCAATCACATCATTCTTCTAATGATGTGATCCCGTTAATCAAATAACAACTCTTTTGTTCATGGTTAGGAAACATAACCATCTTCGATTAACGAGCTAGTCAAGTAGAGGCATACTAGTAACACTCTGTTTGTCTATGTACTCACACATGTATTATGTTTCCGGTTAATACAATTCTAGCATGAATAATAAACATTTATCATGATATAAGGAAATAAATAATAACTTTATTATTGCCTCTAGGGCATATTTCCTTCATTGGTTATGATCGATATCATTTTCACATATGGGTTATTGATTTTACTATGTTAATGGCATAACTAAAAATGATGGGATCAAATACCAGTGAAGTGAAACCATTGATTTAAAGTGATTAGTGGTGCAATTAGAATGATCCTATGACGGTGATCCGTTTACTTTAGTGCTGTGTGGACATAGTGCATGTCAGATAGTTCCATGTTCATGGCATACTATGACTCGAGTTCTTTTATTTCAAGTTAAAGCTGATGATAATTCAACTTGAACATAATTAATGTTGAACGAGTGACGGTGCCACCAAATCGAACTTTCTAGTGCAACCACGTTTGCCTTTATGGGAAGGCCTTTATTCGGTCCGTTGTCATGCCTCTGGTTGGTGTCTCCAACGAGGGAAGGTTATGGGCGTGCGGTACCCTGAGCCGGTAAGCAGACATAACCTTGTGTGCCCGTTGTTGTTATGGTACCTTGTCCCCGTTTGGGACCGTTGATTGTTTTTCCATGACAGTGGTCGTTGGATGTCATTGGTTGACATCGGGGCCACCCATGACTTAGCCCAGAGGGGAGTTGGTCGGAGTGGCCGAGAGAGTGTCATGGCAATGGGAGGGTTCTGTTGGAATGTTGTTGGTCCACCCCGAATGAGAGTGCGAGGCCATGGGTTCCGTAGTGTGGGTACAGTGTACTAATCTCTGCAGGGTGTTTACTAAATCTATCAATTGCCGCGTCCTCGGTTATGGACACAGCTCGTAATTAGGTCACACCATGGATCAACATAATTAAGTTAATCTTGCACACTAAAGTTATATGGCTGGAACTGGTTATGTGATGAGATTGTTGAGACCATGAAGATGGTCATTGTTGTGGGAACCAAAGTGTTGGTTTCGGTTGTGATCCGGGAGTGATCACCGTATTAATGATGTTGGTTACGAGGTAACCCGTTTGGTAAGAGAGTCCGAGGTACTCAGTGCACAAGCATGATTCACTTCATGAGTAGTATGTTGAAGCATTGCATTTAACCTGCCTAACTGTCATATTATTGTTTGTCATTATGCTTATACTTGTTGTGAGCTTGCAGTACATTCAATGTACTGACCTGACGTGTCATGCCAGCTTTCAGGAAAGTCTTACCGGATCGGAGTGCTTCACGTGTCTAGAACGTGTCCACATCGGGGTCCCTGTGCTATGGAGTTCCGCTTCGTCGTTGTTCTGCCGCAGCGTAGTTGTCGTGATCGAGGCCCCTTCATGTTCATTAAATAATGTATATACTGTTCAGCCGCACCGTGTGTGCCGCTTGGCCTCGCTACCTGATTTAATATCAAACCTATGTTTCCGCTAGCATCAATAAAACGGTTGTTTTCTGTATCAAGTTGTTGTGTGTTGCCAGAAGACTAGATCTCTGGGCTGGCAAAATGCAAGGTAAACCGGTTAGTCTGAGCCGGGGTGCCACAAACTGCATGTTTATTTTATAATTTTCTCATGCTCTTTTCGGTGAATATAATTATATTCTTTATTGATGCAAAGAAATCACATCTGAAATGTTTATCCTAAAATTGGAAAGTAGAAACAAGAGTAAGCTTATTCGGTCTAATAGGAAATCATAACCTGCCACTATAAATTGTTATTTAGCCAGTTATCTCCTCACATAACAACCTTTGTGGAAGCTTATATGTGCTATGGACATAAAATAAGTCTGGTTTTATAGCTACAAAGCTGTGTACACACTGTCGTATCGTTCTCTCTCTCTCTCTCTCTCTCTCTCTCTCTCTCTCTCTCTCTCTCTCTCTCTCTCTCTCTCTCTCTCTCTCTCTCTCTTTCTGTGTGTGTGTGTGTGTGTGAACAAGCATCTGACATAAAAACATAAAATCTCATCGGCTGATAGAACCATATTTGCTTTCATACATTGCCCACAAAATACATATACGAGGTTATATGATTTTCGGCTAACCTCTAGGCTGTCTAAAAAATGAATCTTTGTTGAAACATACCGTGTCATGAATCTATGTAGGTCCAAGATGCGAAGTGCACCTTACTATCATAACATTTCTATGGAGTTTCTGCTGGATCAGTTAATAGACAAGTACCTTTGAGGCTACTCTGTGCAAAGCCTGCAAATTTTAATATAGAATGATGTGATGGTTATTTTTTTTAGTCAATATTATTTGTAAAAATTCGTGTTATAACTCTTCGTCCCATAAAATCCCTCGTATTGGAAAGAAATGCATATGGCACTATAATCAATTTGTGAATGTACTAGGACCTATAAGAATAATATGGTTTAATGTACCATGTACCATCCTCCTTCTCCCATGCCAGTGTCGATTATATGGAATACGATCCTCCAAGTAATATTAAGACATTCTCCCGCATGCGCCCCCCCCCCCCTATCCGGGTTGCCTAGGGACGTGGCCGAACATTATGCTCCCTCCTGTCGACGAGAATAGCAACATCAGACTGGTTACATAGGTCAACCAACTAGAGCTACACAAATGATATTAATAGTTCATCTTTTCATTTAAAGTTATATATAAATGCCTTACTATTTGGTTGAACACTTGTTGTGTTTTGGTAACTTGGTGATTTCGCCGCACATTGTTGCGGAAATTTCAAGGGTAATTTTAGATGAATTATGTACGAACAAAATGAGCTAAATTAAAAGCTATTATTTTCAAAGTTGCAACGATTAAATTGGGGTGTACATGTACAGCAAAATAGTGTTAGCGGATGATGATGTGACACATTTGGTTATGTGGAGGCCTGCATGTTAAGAGAATTTGAGTTAGTGGGGGTCGACTATTTAGTTATATATAGGATTCAGAATGAGCCGGTGTTAGAAGACACGTACCTTCCTTCCTCCTTGCCAAGCACCATTTTCTAGACCATTAGTGAGTTATCTCAGAAAAATGCAGGTGGCTGCCCTTTTTGGCATGGGAGGTGGCTGGTCATTTAGCATTTCCCGCTACTCTCTGACAGTTCATTCAACCTTCTTACCCGCATAGCTAGAGCTATCACATCTATAGTGGTGAATGTTCTTGGCCATGTTGACCCTAGCTTTTTCATTGTTTGCTTTGATCTCTTTAGTCCTCTTTATAGCCTAACAAATTCAGCGCACGTTTCCTGAGTGAGATGCTTGTATCTACAACAACACTTTGATGCTTTTGGGGCCCTCGTATATAATAAATATCATTGATTCAGCTGCACATGCATTTGATGTAAATAATGTTTTTCCACTCTACGTTTCCAAAGAAAGACAAATATTAATAATAAACATAAACATTATGTGTTGTGAGCTAAAAGCGGCAAACCTAGCTAACAATACAGTATCTAACCCATAAATGCGCATGACTTATTATGACATGTGGTGCACCTAACACGCGATGGGAGCCCAGAAATGGGTAAGACAAAGCCGGTTCATTCGGGGCAGCTTCATTCATTGTAGTGACATCACACCATCCAGTGTGGGGGCGGGGCGACGATGACAGAAACAAAAGACATTGTGGCGACGACGGGCTAGATGACGAGCACACAAAACGAATGAAAAATATAGGTGTGCAAGGGACTGAGGCATTGTTAGAGGAGTAGCAAGTGAGAAGTCCGAAATTTAGGACAAGGTTATCACATGAGGTTCAAAAAGGGAGACTGGCTGCTTAAACATGAACGCACACTGGTGGTTGTCAAGTGGGACTGGCGGGGAAATATTCCATAGTGGTTCTAATCTGTAGTCGCTTACGATGAGACTCTTCCATCTGTAGTCTTCAATAGGAGCCGCCTGAGTTATTTTCACATGCAGTGCTCAGCTCGAACCGCATGTGTAAATCATTTCTTGGTCGGGCCTATTGAACATGTCTTTGTTGCTCAGACTACGAAAGCCATATCCATACTAGTGTCACCACCATTGTATGATCTTAATCACTTATGTTTTATATTAATTTCTCTTTGAATATTAATCATGGGACTCGATGAAGTCTTCAAGCACCTAATATTTCTTTACAAATACAAAACCTTTTATGGAATGATCATCAATATATTAATGAAAACGATAATGCTCAACCGATGATTTTTTTGTCATGGAGCAAACATCATTGCCCACGACATCTAGAATGTTCTCTTCATGAAGTGGTAAAATTATATTGAATGCAACACTATATAGCCCGAGGAGTTGAGTTGTCAATTCAACCACACCTGAGAAGTCATTCCTTGCAGCAATTTATTAGTAGCACATATAGTAGTGGAAATAGCAGTAACAGTAACAGTAGTAGCAGTTTTGTAGAAATTGGAACATCAGTAGTAATAGTGATTCCAACAAAGACAATACTATGGCATAGAGTAGCGATGGATATTTGGATGACATTCACCATCTAACAGTCACAACCTAGAGCGATACACAATAGGTCCAATTTGTCAATCATATGTAGGCATGTATTTCATATATAGTCATATATGCTTGCGGAAAAACTTGCATGACATTTTTTATCCTACCCTCCCGTTCCAGCGGGGTCCTAGTGGAAACTAAGGGTAATTATGGTGCTCCTTTTAATAGGGAACCGAAACAAAGCATTAACAGATAGTGGATACATGAACTCATGGTTGTAGGTGATGAACCAGGCTCACCGGAACTTGGACCAAATCTGCCTATAGCCCGAGCCCATTCCCTAGCTCCTTGGGCGAGGGAAGAAATACAGAGGAAGTGGTGGTAGTTGGGTGGCTGACACTAGTAGAAAAATGGTCAAATGTGAAGCACATTAGTGCCGGTTTGAATTTGAGCCGGCACTAATGTGACCATTAGTGCCGGTTCCAACGGCTATCTGGGCCGCTACCATTAGTATCGGTTCGTGGACAAACTTTATCACCGGTTCATGCCATGAACATGTACTAAAGAGAATGGTGGCAGGATGTTGTCAGTCTTGGGCCCCTCCAGCACCTTTAGTACCGGTTCGTGTCACGAACCGGTACTAAAGGTCGTCCTACATAAACCCTTCATCCACCCGAGCTCGCTCTGTTCTTCCCCTTTCCCCTCTCCTCTCTGTTCTTCCCCTCTTCCTCTCGAGCTCATCACACATTTTTCCCAAAATTTATCAAGATTTGAAGGCCCCCATCCATTCAAATGATCACAAAGGTTAGCAACTTTGTCCTTTCATCTCTCATTGCTAGATTAGCTCTTGCAATGCTTTTATATAGTGATTAATTTTTGATTTTAGTAATTTGGGAGGAATTATATGTGCTAGTATTTGATTTATATGCAATTTGAGGTCAAAAATAACACTTAGTTTGCATATGTAGGTGCGGTTTACTTAGTGCCTTATAAATCTCCGTCGTAACCACCGTTGATCGCCCGCACCGTCCCATCGCCGGCACCACCTTGCGGTGAGCCTCTTGTTCATGAATGTTTTATATAAAAAATTGATGTTTGTGTGATTTGGATATATAGTTACTCGTATAATTATCTTACCCGTACGTTGTTTGTTATACATAGTGCCATGGTTTTGATATTAGTCCCCATCGGCCCTCGTCCTTGTTATGATTCGGATGTGGTATATTCTCTTTTAAAACTATTTGTTGCATTTCATGTTTATGAAAAATTATGACCATCAAGTTGACATAGATATTTGTATGTAGGAGTTAAGTGAACCGGAAATTCCAATCGACCCTATTGTCGACAGGTTAAATTTAGTTGAAAGAGAAAACAAGGATTTGAAAGAAAAATTGAAAAGAATTGAGGGGGAGAAGATGGAATTGGAGTTGCATGTTGCCGATGTCGTCGATGATCACAAGATCAAGATGGAGAAAATGCGCTTGAAGATTAGAAAGATTAGAAAATATGTCATTCATAGTGAGGCTTGGTATCATTATGCCGATGGATCAATTGTTACCTTAGTTGCGATCTTGATCGCGTTTGTTGTTGCATTTAAATTCTTTAGCTAGAGAGTTATTTGTTTGTTGCACTTAAGTGTTGTATGAAATTTATGTATGAACTTGTATTAATTTGGTCTTTTCGGTGTTGTGCAATGAAGATGAGCCAACAATGGATGTACAATGACTGATGCTCTCCCGAGTTCATTAATGGCGTGCATACTTTTCTGCTTGCGGCTGAGGCAAACAAGCGGGCAGATAGTTTTATGCCTTGTCCATGTGCTGGCTGTAAGAATGATCACAATTACTCTACGTCAAGAACCATTCACGTCCACCTGTTTGAGTTCGGTTTCATGCCCCACTATAATGTTTGGACCAAGCACGGAGAAAGAGAATTTATGTTGAAGACAATGAAGAAGAAGAGGACGACGACAGCTATGGGTTCCCTGAATACGACGATACAACAATGAGGGAAGAAGCTGAGCCGGCAATGCGGGAAGAAGCTGAAGAAGAGGCATCAGATGAGCCCTCTTATGATCTAGGTCGGGCCATTGCCGATGCAAAGAGAAACTGCGCAAGTGATTTGGAGAAGAAGAAGTTGCAGCGCATGTTAAAGGATCACAAGAAATTGTTGTACCCGAATTGCGAAGCTGACAAGAAAAAGTTGGGCACCACACTGGAATTGCTGCAATGGAAGGCAGAGAATGGCGATCTGACAAGGGATTTGGAAAGTTGTTGGTAATGATAAAGAATATGCTTCCAAATGACAACGAATTGCCCGAGAGTATGTACGAAGCAAAGAAGACTGTCTGCCCTCTAGGGTTAGAGGTGCAGAAGATACATGCATGCCCTAATGACTGCATCCTCTACCACGGTGATCAGTACAAGGATTTGAATGCTTGTCCAATATGCGGTGCATTGTGCTATAAGATCAGCCGCGATGACCCTGGTGATGTTGAGGGCGAGCGCCCCAGCAAGAAGATTCCTGCCAAGGTGATGTGGTATGCTCCTATAATACCACAGTTGAAATGTTTGTTCCAAAACAAAGAGCATGCCAAGGCGATGCGATGGCACAGAGAAGACCGTAAGAAAGACGGAAAGTTGAGAGTACCCGCTGACGGGTCGCAGTGGATAAAAATCGGGAGAAAGTACAAGAAGGAGTTTGCAGGTGACGCAAGGAACATATGGTTTGGTCTAAGCGCAGATGGCATTAATCCTTTTGGGGAGCAGAGCAGCAACCATAGCACCTGGCCTGTGACTCTATGTTTGTATAACCTTCCTCCTTGGTTGTGCATGAAGTGGAAGTTCATTATGATGCCAGTGCTCATCCAAGGCCCTAAGCAACCCAGCAACGACATTGATGTGTACCTAAGGCCATTAGTTGAAGAACTCTTACAGCTGTGGAATGGAACAGGTCTACGTGCATGGGGTGAGCACATGGGGGAAGAATTTGACCTGAAGGCATTGCTGTTCGTGACCATCAATGATTGGCTTGCTCTCAGTAACCTTTCAGGACAGACAAACAAGAGATACCGTGCATGCACCCACTGTTTGGTTGATACCGACAGTATATATTTGGATAATTGTAGGAAGAATGTGTACCTGGGACATCGTCGATTTCTTCCGATCAGGCATCCCGTGAGAAAGAAAGGCAAGCATTTCAAAGGTGAGGCGGATCACCGGACGAAGCCTCGCCACCGTACTGGTGCTGATGTACATGATATGGTCAAGGATTTGAAGGTTGTCTTTGAAAAGGGTCCTGGTGGACAACCTGTTCCAAATGACACTGACGGACGCGCACCCATGTGGAAGAAGAAATCTATATTCTGGGACCTGCCCTATTGGAAAGACCTAGAGGTCCACTCCGCAATCGACGTGTTGCACGTGACGAAGAATCTTTGCATGACCCTGCTTGGCTTCTTGGGCATGTATGGGAAGAAAAAAGATACACCTAAGGCACGGGAGGACCAGCAACGTATGCACGGAAAAGATGGTATACATCAGGGTCATGCCAGCTACGCTCTTACCAAAGAAGAGAAGAAAATCTTCTTTGAATGCTTGCTCAGTATTAGGGTACCGTCTGGCTTCTCGTCGAATATAAAGGGAATAATAAACATGGCAGAGAAATAGTTTCAGAACCTAAAGTCTCATGACTGCCACGTGATTATGACGCAATTGCTTCCGGTTGCATTGAGGGGGCTTCTATCGGATAACGTTCGATTAGCCATTGTGAAGCTATGTGCATTCCTCAATGCAATCTCTCAGAAGTTAATCGATCCAGAAATCATACCGAGGTTAGAGAATGATTTGGTGCAATGTCTTGTCAGTTTCGAGTTGGTGTTCCCACCATCCTTCTTCAACATCATGACACACGTCCTAGTTCACGTATGCGAAGAGATTAACGTTTTGGGTCCTGTATTTTTACACAATATGTTCCCCTTTGAGAGGTTCATGGGAGTCTTAAAGAAATATGTTCATAACCGTGCTAGGCCAGAAGGAAGCATCTCCAAGGGCCATGAAAATGAGGAGGTCATTGAGTTTTGTATTGACTTTATTCCTGACCTTAAGCCGATTGGTGTTCCTGAATCGCGGCATAAGGGTAGATTGGATGGAAAAGGCATGCTAGGGGGAATCAAATAATATGTATGGACGGACATTCTCTCACTGAAGCACTCTACACAGTTCTACAGAATTCCGCCTTGGTGGCTCCATATATGGACGAACACAAGAATTTTTTGCGCTCCAAACACCCGGAGCGATCTGATGACTGGATTACACGTGAACAAACCAGGAGTTTCGCCGGCTGGTTGCAGACACGTACCATGCATGACACCTCTATTGAAGATGACCTGTATTCGCTGTCCCAGTTACCATCTTCGAATATAATGACTTTCAAAGGGTACGAGATAAATGGTAATATATTTTACACGATCACCCAAGATAAGAAGAGCACCAACCAAAACAGTGTTGTCCGCTTTGATGCAACAACCAAGATGGGAAAGGAAACATATTATGGTTACATAGAGGACATATGGGAACTTGACTATGGACGTGGTTTGAAGGTCCCTTTGTTTCCGTGCAAATTGGTCAATATGACACGAGGCGGGGTAACGGAAGACCCGCAGTACGGAATGACAAAAGTGGATCTCAACAATCTTGTGTATGCAGACGAACCATTCGTCTTAGCCAATGATGTGGCACAGGTTTTCTATGTGAAGGGCATGTCTACCAAGCCGAGAAAAAGAAAAGATAAGGAAGTGAATGCATCATACGATGAGCCAAAGCACCACATAGTTCTTTCTGGGAAGAGAAACATCATGGGAGTGGATGACAAGATAGACATGTCAAAAGATTATGAAAAGTTTGATGAAATTGCTCCATTGACAGTGAATATTGACCCGAGCATCCCGTTAAATGATGAAGATTTTCCATGGCTACGGCGCAAAGGGACACACACGAAGAAAAGTTTACACCCAAAGATCTGGGATGTGATCGGCTTCACTATCATCACTTTTTTCTGTGTTTCACACCCAGGAGGGAATCTGTGTAATAGTTAGGTTAGTTATGTGTTTTGGCATTTGAAACACGAAGAAATTTTATGTGCAAACAAATTCTTTCATGCATTTACTGATTTTTTCAGCTAAATGACCCTGAAATTGAAAAGCACTTCAAATAAAATCAGAAAAGGTTGAAAGTTGGCATGGTATCATAATTTCACCCACATAGCATGTGCAAAAAAGTAAAGAGGGTTACCGCAAAAACTGGATGCACTTCGTGTACAAAATGGACAATCTCTTTTGAAGTAGCAGAGTTTCGAACGAAAACTCATCTGTTACAAAGGCATATCATTTTTAAATAACCTAAGCATTACCAAATTGAATATAATGATAAAATACACTAATATTAAACATAAGAAAAAAGAATCACTAAAAAATCTATTTTCAAAGTTAAGTTATTCACAAACAAGTGATTCACACAAATTTCAAATAATTCAAAATTTAAACTATTCAAATTTGAAAACTACTGGCACTAACAGAAATTTAGTAATTTTTTGTACCTAAAGCAAAAATATTCACAAGGAAACTCTAAATACAGAAAAAAACAACTCAAAAATAAATAAAACAAAAATAAATAAAACAAAAAAATAAGAAAATAAAAAAGCCCGCCTACTGGGGCAGAGCGGCCTGCATATGACTAGAAACCCAGCGTGTTATTTGTCCACGATGCAGGCCCGAAAAGGCCCAGTAGACCCACAGGGCAGTAGAGAACTGATAGACCCAGTAGGCCTGCTTTGGAGAGGAGTTCGAGGAAGCTGCCGCACTAGGGCTTATAAACCAGTGTGGCCGCCCCTCGGCTAGCAAGGTGGGACTAAACTTGCCGCACCGCACCTGCTCTAGTGCACCCCCTTTAGTACCGGGTCATAGCTCCAACCCGTACTAAGGGGGGGCTTTAGTACCGGTTGGTGCTACCACCCGGTAGTAAAGGGGGTGCACTTCCGTCCGCTTCGCTTGGCCAAAACAGACGTTTAGTACCGGTTGGTGGCTCCAACCGGTACTAAAGGGGTGTTCTATATAAGAAAACCCTTCAAAAAATGCGACAGTTCCTTCTCCCTCTGCTTCTTCTTCTCCTCTACCCTCTCGCCGCCGCCCCTCGCTGCCGCCCCCGTCGCCGTCCCCTATGCCTCGCCATCCCGTCGCCTCGCCGTCCCATCGCCTCGCCGCCGCTGTCGCCGTCGCCCGCGCTGTGAGCCCCTCTCCTCAGCCCTTCTCCTCCCTCCAATTGAAGCCGCTGCGTCGTCGGCGCTGTAGGTGCACACGCGCACGCGCACGCCCACACACACACGCACACACACACGCGCGCACACACACGATTCTGTTTTCTGTTTTTTCTGTTTTTTATACAAATGTTTTAGATGAAATAATTAATTAGATTAGATTATTGTCAATTAGTATATAGAAATGTTAGAAATGTTATAGAAATGTTAGAAATTTTAGAAATGTTACTTTTAGCTAGATGAATTAGATTAATTTCAAATTGTTATAGAAATGTTAGAAATGTTAGAAATGTTAGTTTTAGCTAGATGAATTAGATTAATTTCAAATTTCTATAGAAATGTTATTTTTTAGTTTCTTTTAATTTTAGTCATAGAAATTTAGAATTTGCATATAAGTCACAATCCAATAATTTAAAAAATGTTACTTTTGCGGCGTATAGTATTTTTCCTCGACGATGCCCGGCCCGCATCCTCGCCGTCGACCCGTTCGCGACGACGTCCTACTTCAGAGGACCCATGTCTGGGACTGGGCTCCGCCGGGCTGGAACTGGGAGGTGCTACCTTCAGGGGCTCGACGCTTGGTGAGGAACCTGGGTCCTGTCATCGACTCTGATCTCCTTTGGTGGCGTTCACGTGGGCCACATCGGTGCAGAGGGAGCCGGCCCTGCCGGAGGTGGTGCGTCGCCGTGTCAGGGAGGAGGACGAGCACGTCCATCGCTACATGGCTGCTATGGACGTTAGGTTCTCCAATACATGACAGGTTCTTTGGGCTGATGACCGGAGATATGATCCTGTGATGGCTCTTTGGGTGACCACCGCCCGCGCCCCAGGAACTGCGAGTGGCCTAGATTCTTCTGTGGTATTCGATCTTTATTAGCTACCTAGCTAGTGATTATTCGAGATGATGTATTCGAGATTATATATTATTCGAGACGATGTATTCAAGATTATATATTATTCGAGACGATGTATTTGAGATATTCGAGACGATGCATACTATGTACTATATGATTCAGTTTATCCTTATTGATTGCATCCATGAATTGTAATTTGAATACTAAATTGTTTTATATTTTTTCTGGATTAATTAAAAAAAACTATGGCGGACAATACCGGCAGAGAGGGAGAAGAGGACCTGTTCGAGATCGTACGAGATCATACGCAACCAGATGATCCGAATGAAGCAGATGACGGCTCCCAATATCTGAACAATACCAGGGAGGGTGATGATAAGATATTCGATCAGGACGACCGAGCTGATGAAGTCATGAACTATGATTATGATTATGATGACGCAGACAATGTTGATCTTCAAATAACAAAGACTGCCGGCGAGGTATATTTATATAAGCAGGCATCTGGTGATCATCACATGTTTTTTTATTTGAAGATATATTAACAAATCGATCTTTCTTCTTTCAGCCCTCTAGATCGAGCAAATCTGCTTCTACAGATAGCAGGACAAAGCAAGGCCCGGGCAAAAAGTTGAAGGAGGGTGTAAAGTACAACATCAATTCCATCAAAGCTAGTGGCGAACCCCTCACGCCTAAGAACATTGCAAACAAGTTCGTTCGTCAGTGCGGAGTTCTTGTGAAGGACCAACTCTCGATCTCCATTCAAGAATGGAAAGAGCCAAAAGCTAAACGTCCAGATGTTACTTGGGTCGACGACAGAGCAAAAGAAAATCTTTGGGAATCTCCGATGGAACATTTCACCCTACCAGATTATTTCACTGATGCAAATGTGCATAAAGTCAAGGACGCTGCTCTTAAGAAGATGGCAATTGCATTCAACACCCATAAGAAAACTGTATGGGCCAACTACCTCGCTGCAGAAAGGAAGACTCCTGAATTCACAGGAACACCGGAGAAGCAAAGAGAACACTGGCCCGCTTTCGTGAAATTCAAGGAATAAGAATTATCTAAGGAACGGTCGAGAAAAAATAAGGCCAATGCCACCAAAAAGACGCAGTTCCATAGGCCGGGGCCAGGTGGCTACGCGGTGGCAATGCCTAAGTGGGATAAGTCTGAGCAAGAGATGGAGGATGCAGGGGTCACTCCGGTTACTAGGAGCTGCCCCCCAGGTGCAGAACTTGGTTCTATGCGCATGGGGGGCGTTGGACCCGAAGACATGCATGGTTTCGAAGAAGGCAAGTCTAAAAGGAGCCGAACAAAAGTTACTTGACGCAATAGAAGATGCTTGAAAGGGGGTGTTCATGCCCAATAGAGAGAATGACGAGTTTACGCGCGCCCTGGGAAATCCTGAACACCCGGGAAGAACACGAGGCAAGGGCGTTATTCCCTGGTATGAGGGCTTTTCGGAATGGAACGACGACTACAGGTGTCGTGCAAGAAAGAAGATGGAGGAGGAGAAGAAGAAGAAGAAGAGGAAGCTGGAGGAGGAGTAGAGGAAGCAGGAAGCAGAACACCTTCAAGGCCTAGAAGCAAGGCACGCGGACTTGGCACTCAAATTCCAGCGGCAGCAGCAGCAGATCGACTCACTTAGCCAGGAAAGGGGGTCTCAGCAGCGGCAGCAGCAAGCGGATGATCCAGCACTGGATAGCACCGTCCCATCCATGCCAAAAAGCAGCGTTGGTTCTGCCCCGGGTGACGCACTGCTGCATACATACCCTGTGGATGACATCATAGAGAACACTAACTGTGAGCTACACTTCAAAATGAAGAACATATCCATGAAGGTGGCGGATGCCGTTGCTTTTACAAATACCCCGGAAGAAACCTTTCATTGCACCCCGATTCCAGCGGGCTATGCTTGTGTCTCGGTTGATGAGGTGGTGGACCAATATTCGGGGCTAGAGCTTGACATTCCTGGAGGTTAGGACGAGCACACACTGGGAGAGGCCATACATCGTATCATCCTATGGAGAAAGGATTGCATCATCTTTCGAAGGCCACCGACACCGCGTCAGCCGACTCCTCCTCGAAGTCCGCCACCGAGTCAGCAGACTCCCGCTCCTCCAAGTCCACGAGCGCGTGAGCCGACTCCTCCTCGAAGTCCGCCAACGTGTCAGCAGACTCCCTCTCCTTCAAGTCCACGAACGCGTGAGCCGACTCCTCCTCGAAGTCGGCCACCATGTCAGCAGACTCCCGCTCCTCCAAGTCCACCAATGCATGAGCAGACTCCTGCTCCAACTCAGCCACGTCAGCCGTCTCCGTTGCCTCAGTAATCGCAGAAGAGACACGCCGCAGCTATGGTGCGTACCGGTACGAGTCGAGGTAGTACATGAGGTACATGCGGAGGCAAGCGATATAAATATGGTGCAAGCATCGCTCCTCTTTCTCAGACGCCTTACGACATGACCGGGGAGCAAAACAAAGCCATAGTTAAGGACCAAGTGGACGCCCATTTTGGACCGAAACCGGCATCGCCGCCAAGGGAGAAAGTGCATGAGGAAAATATTGACCACTTCATTCGTATGGCTAGACCTATAGCTCCCAAGCCCGTTGACTCAAACTATGAGCGCCAAATCAGGAAGGCACATCGAGCACGACTACAGAAGGAAGCGAGCTCGAGCTCGAGCCAACAAGCAGCTGGCAAAAAATATGGGAAAACCGTTCCCCAGCTGGGAGAACAGGCGGCGCAATCGACCCCCCTGCTTGTTGTGCCAACAACACATGAGAGTACACGCATCCTATATTATTGTGGGCAAACCATTCCCCAGCTCAACAATCTGGTAATTATCGAGGAGCATATAAGGCAGGCTAAAATTCTCGATATTAGTGTTGGACAACTCCTCGAGATCGAGCCCATGTCTCCTCTTAGAGAGGAGGAAATAAAACGGAAATATGTCCGGAGCCAACCTTTGATCAAGCCCGAGGAGGTCAAGAACCTCCCAACGAGAATGTATGAATTGCATCAGTGGTACATGAACATTACCAAGATTTCCAATCGAGAGTCCCTCATGGTGAATGTCAAGGAGGACCATTACTTCCATGAGAAAGCTCTGTCCATTGAGTATTCAGAATGATTTCAGTTATACAATCAAAACGCACTCGACAAATCTCTCGTCGGTTGCTATTGTCTGTAAGTGATTTCTTTTTGTAATTTAAGTCTCAAGCTAGCTGTAGTGATCATTTTGATCAATCATTACCTGTAATTATCCTCACTATATTCTTTTCTGTGGTATTATGCAGGATGAAGATGTATGAAATGAAAAAATCTGGACGCTATGACATTGGGTTCATTGACCTAAATACCATTAATGAATACACATGGAAAATTCCAAGTTGTCGAGCAAGTTTAGAGGAAAGCATGCTAGAGTTCTTCAAGCGCCTCAATAGCAATGAAGATATACTAGTTCCTTGCAACTTTAGGTGAGTCACACTGTCTTGTAGTACAATTTCTGTTTTTTGCTTACTAGCTAGCTAGATGTTAATAATTAAGTGTATAGGGTTTAGGCTAGTTGATTAGTGTTGTGCACATGCCCGCTTAATTAAGACATGCAAACGTGTGCGCATGCAGTTACCAATGGATCTTGTTAGTCATTAAAGTTGATAAAGGAACAGTTGAAGTACTGGACTCACTACTTAAGGAAGAAAGTGACTTCGCCATCTTAAAGGGGATAGTCAGCAGATAATTTCAATCATTATTAACTATATCTCGCCTATTAAATTAGTTCGTCATTTGCTGATATCAACTATTTAATAACCTTTTATTCATTTTCTTTGCTGGCGGGCAGGGCTTGGGCAAAGTTCATCAAGGTGACTCCAGGCAAATGGCGACAAAATGTGTTTTGGTTTCGACCCAAGGTAAGTAATTAAGTATTACTAGCTAGCTTACCATCTCTTTAATTCTTGTTTCAATACCATTAATTAATTATCATGCTTGATTAATTATTATCTGATTAAATTCCATTCTCGTAAAGGACCTGAAGCTGGCTTCAGGGACTGATCTGTGTGCATACTATGTTTGCGAGAACATTCGGATGATGACGTCCGAAAGGAGCAAATCTGATAGACAGGAATGGGTACGTTTGCCAGAATACTATTCACAATATTTACATCATTATTGATATCTAGTCACACAACTAATACATATGCATATTGATCTCCTTCTTAACAATTCAAAGAGGTGCGAGAGAAGCTCCTAGAAACGGAGTGCATACTAGCACTTCAAGAGGAAATAGCGGGATTTTTGCTCGATCAGGTCATAGATCCCAAAGAAGAATATTATTACCCGCTACCGCCTCCATGAACCACTTGTCATCGTGCTCCGGAGGCACCAAGGCAACATGTAGGAGAAATTATATATATATATGATCGGTTTTACGAAAAAATCTATTTACATATATATGCATAACGTGTACAATACGTAGTATCATAAAATACCAGCAAACAAAATAGAATTAAATGAAAAACACAAAATTAATGGAAAAATAAAAAATAAAACCAAAAGCCCCCCAAACATTTAGTACCGGTTGGTGTTACCAACCGGTACTAATGGTCTACCAGCACCCGGGCCTGGCTCGTGCCACGTGGTGGCACTTTAGCGCCGGTTCGTGCTGAACCGATAGTAAGGGGGAGGGGGGGAGGCTTTAGTCTCCACTCTTTAGTGCCGGTTGTAGAACCGACACTAAAGACCCTTACGAACCGGCGCTAAAGTCCGATTCTGCACTAGTGTGAGGTGGTTGTAGGTGACGAACCAGGCTCACCGGAGCTTGGACCAAATCTTCATATAGCCCGAGCCCATTCCCTAGCTCCTTGGGCGAGGGAAGCAATAGAGAGGAAGTGGTGGTAGTTGGGTGGCTGAGGTGGTGTGGACGACGAGAAACTTGCGTGGTGGAGAAATGGAGTAGCAGCACATCGTCTCCATGGTGGAGTGGGAGATCGAAAGAAAGAACGGGGGTGCCGATGGAGAGACAGTGAGCAAATGAGCGTGAAATGGACGAAGTGATGCACCCAACCATTACGCTTGATGGATAGGTCGGGCACAATTTATTGTTTCCCTTAATAATGTTGCTTTGAGGGGCTCCCATGCAATTTATGTAAACAATTGTTATGTTTCTGTATAGTACGGATCTCAAAGTTGGCCATCAAGTTGATTAACGATGTGCGGTGTTAATGCAATGATCATGTCACTGCTGCGTTGATTACTTGGTAAATCAATAATTTGACCTAGATGATACCCAATGTTGCTACCAGAATTGGTTACAATATTTTCCATGAGATTTGGTTGTATGGAACATGAATATTTAGATTAATAATATGGGAACTAAAATTGAAAATACATATGATTTTTTGGACAGTCCTAAAATATTCATTATATATAAATAGCATTATTAGATAAAAATGGCTTGGAGATTTTTCCCAAGCATGTCTGACTATGAAGGTGGGCATTTTACCATACATGAGTGCATGTTGAGGTGACATGTTTGGATGATGCTAAGAGAAAAATATGCTAGTGGGATTGTTGTAAAATAGTTATTTTATATAAATATCACAACTAAATAAAAATGGATGCGACTTATCCCATGCATGGTTACAAGTAGAGGTGGATCTTTTCAGTGGATGGTTATATGTTGAGCTTAGGGCTAGGCGTTCGGTAGTAACCGAAAATTTGATTTCTACTATTTTTTTATTTTTTAAATTCAGTTAGCTTAACAGAAAACTAAAAGTTATACAACTAAAAAAATGCTAACCAAGATCTCAGTTAAACGATTCGTTCGGTTCGGTGCACACCGAAACACTAGCTTACTTTGTTCTCGTACCACTTGACAAGAGCTGTAAGCTATACTGAAAAAAGATTACTTTGTTTTCGTACCTTTGACCACTCACAACCCGTCTCCTTATGTAGCCAAAGCTTTTGCCCACATCTCATAGGTGGGACAAACCAGGTATTGCCTTTATTTTACAGTTTCTTTTTTTTGAGAAACGCCTTTATTTTACAGCTGGAGCACTTCACCAGAAAGCCCACGGCACGGAGTCACGTCCCTGGCCGCAGGTTTAGCTTTTGCTTTGGGCCTTGTGCAGCTGCAGGCAGGCTAGTGGGCTACCTTGCTGCTGGCGTGCTTGGCGTTAGGAATGTCCCGCAGTTCTTTCACCGTGTACTTCGCCGACACTTGTTTTTTGGTTGTACAGATGGTTTAGATGTTCAACATATTTCATCAGGACAACACCGACCAATAGTCCAAGTTCATTCACATGTTCTCCAGGATCGAGTCATGCGAGAAGTGGAGGGAGTGTCGGCTCGCTCTCGCCAAGACCAAGGAGACCTACAAGTCGGACGCGCCTGCCACAGCAGTGGCAGAAGGGTGCCCTAATGGCAACAAAAGAGCCAAGGCAGCGAGGGACGCGGCACCCGCTGCCGAACGGCTGCAATCATCGATCGAGCAGTGCTTCGCCAACGCCAAGAACAGCGCCGCCAAGAGGGAGGAGAAATCCGACGCGAGGTGGTCGGCGTTGATGACGAAGCTGGACATCAAGCGCAACCTTGTCAGGACCAACATCGCCGCGAAGAAGAGGAAACACCGACCTGGCGTTCTTGATGGTGACAGACATGTCAATGATGGTCGAGCAGGTGAAGGCGTGGTACCTGGCGGAGCACGGCCTCATCTGGAACCAGATGCCAGGACTGGCGGCGCACCACCCCTACGCCCACGACGACGCCAAGACCGACGCCCAACCCGAGCAATGAAACTATGCCGACGCCGATGCCCAGCCCAAGCAACGAAGCTAGGCCGACGCCGAGCCCGAGCACTGAAGCTGCGCCCACGCCGACGCCAATGCCGACCTCGGCTTGTCCCACGGCAGAGGAGCTTGCCGTTTGATGTGTTCCATGTCTATCATTCCTTCCTTTTGATCGCCGGACTTTTGGGTATGTTTGATCGCCGACCTGTGGCATGATGATCACCGACTTGTGGCATGTTGATCCCGGAACCTGTGGCGTTTTTTGACAGCGGGATAGACAAATTCGAATTTTTGGGCGTCTGAGGGCCGAAACCAGGGGGCGCGGCTGGAAACTCGATCGCCTCTAGAGCGAAAAAATTGCCAGCACAAACACCAAAAGGCATTGGCCGGATGCGCGGGGGGCCAAACGGCTGGAGATGCTCTAAGGGAGCAGGCTCAAGTTCTTAATCTGCGGAGGCTGCTCATTGCGTCCGACAGCCTTGAAGTTATCAACAACATAAAGAAGGGAGCAACATCATCTTACGCTTCAATCTTCAAAGATATAGAACTTAGTACTACAAACTTTGTTAGTGTTAGTTTTTGCTTTGAGCATAGGGCAAGGAAGGTGGCTGCCCATTTACCATTTCCCACTATTCCTCCACGGTCCACTCAACCTTCCTAACCGCATAGCTAGAGCTACCACATCTATAGTGGTGAATGTTCATGGCCACGTTGACCATAGCTTTTTCATTGTTTGCTTTGACCTCTTCATTCCTCTTTTAGCATAACAAATTAATTTCACATTTCCTGAGTGAGATGCTTGTATCTACCAACTACACTTAGGTTCTTTTTGGGCCCTTGTATGTAATAAATATCTTCGATTTAGCTGAACATGCAATTGAAGTAAATAATATATATTTTTCCACTCTACATTTTCAAAGAAAAAACAAATTTTAATAATCAACATAAACTTTACGTGTTGTGAGATAAAACTGGCAAACCCTACCCAACAATACATGATCTAACCCATAAATGCACATAACTTATTATGACATTTGGTTCACCTGATGCTCGATGGAGCCCTGAAATGGGTAAGACAAAGCCGGTGCTGTCAGGGCGGCTTCATTCATGGTAGCAACATCACACCATCCTTGTGTGTGGCGGGGTGACGATAACACAAACCAAAGGCCGTGTGGCGGCGACAGGCTAAATGAAGAGCACACAAAACTTATGAATAATAGCAAGCACAAGAGGAGTGCAGGGCACTGGGGCGTTACTAGAGGAGGAGCAAGTGCGAAGCATGAAACTTAGCACAAGGTTATCACACGAGGTTCCACAAGGAAGATTGGCTGCTTAAACATGAACTCACACTAGTGGTAGTCAAGTGGGATTGGCGGGGAACTATTCCATAGCAGTTCTAACCTATAGTCGATTGTGATGATACTATTCTGTCTGTGGTCTTGAATAGGTGCCTCCTGAGTTATTTTCGCATGCGGTGCTCAGCTTGAACCACATCTGTAAATCGTTTCTCGGTTGGACCTATTGAACATGTCTTTGTTGCTTGGACTACGAAAGTCATGTCTGTACTATTGTCACAACCATTGTATGTTCTTAATCACTTCACTTTTATGTTAGTTTCTCTTTCAACATTAATCATGGAACTCCATGAAGACTTCGAGCACCTAATGTTTGTTTGGAAATACAAAATCTTTTATGGAGTGATCATCAAAAAATTAATAATAACTATAATGCTCAACCGATGAATTTTTCGTCATTGTGCACGACATCTAGAATGTTCTCTTCACGAAGTGGTGAAAGTATATCGTATGCAACACCATATAGCTAAAAGCTCATCTTGGTGGAGGGATGAGAGGGATTTCTCACCATAGACTATGGACTCTATCATACTAGTCCACCATCGACTAGTGTACCAAATAGGCAGCAGGTGGCGGGGTGAAATGATTACGGTTTAGTTGTTTACATACCACTACTATAGTAGTCTTTGTTATTTGTTAATAACTCCTACCCTATATAAACCCCACACTGGTATGCAATCAATTCCACTCTCAATCGAACCAATTAATTCAATGGGAGGACACTAGAGTTGTTTCCATGACAATACCAACAAGCATCTCTCAACGAATTATGTTATGTAAAAATATGTGTTGATGCACAAAAAAAAGTACATCCCTTGACAGGTAGTGCATTTGTAGATTATTTTTTAAGAACCCTTAATCAGAAACACCAAATACCTATGGCTATGTTTTTCTTTCCCTAATAATAAAGCACGGATTGGCTCCGTGGTTTTACCGTCACAATACGCTTCCGCCCAGTCATAATATGCTTTTACAATTCGCATAGACAAAATCGTAATGTAAACAAGGTGGTGCTAAGTTGCTAATGGAAACAATTAATGTGTTTGGCAGCTAAATTAGTATGGGCCACGTAAATCCACCTGGGCCAGAGAATTACTCTTGTGGGCCGCGAGTCCTGGGTTTCCAAAAAGACAGAAAAAAGTAATGTATGCGTATGGATCGAACTCACGACCTTACCTCAAGTCATCAAACCAGCCACCAGGTAAGATAACTGAAGCCTCTCGTGAGTTGTAGGATTGTTTGTTCATTAGTAATCCCACATCGCTCTTGTCGACCAAATCTCATCAACTTATATATGTACGACTGCGAGAATCAACAGACGGCGAGGTGACAGAGATTTGAGAACAAGAGAACCTAACTAAGAAGAGAACGGAATAGACAACGAACGTCTGAGTACTCCATACACAGACGGGACAACAACCGAGGAGGAGCCATGGACGGCAATAGACCGGCTAAGCACAGATGGACGGACAAGAGCATTAATTTGTGGCGCAGCACTTGGACGGGCAACAACGGAGGGGAGCGTAGATACGCGACGGCGTTCATGGCATGCCTCTACTGTCTACATGGGCTAGCTGCTACTGCTATAGTTAACGCTGGGCTTAGGCCGAACAAAACCTTCTCTATTTTCTTCATAATTCAGAAAACTTTTGGATTGTTTTGACGTCCAAAAATTTACTCAAAAGACTTTTAAATTTTCAGTGGCCTTATATGGATAATTAGAGAACTAAATAAAATATTTACATATTACAGATAGTTAATATTTCCTATATTCTTTATAATTCAAAAAACTTATTGATTGTTTAAAGGTCCAAACTTTATTCAAAAGCCTTCTAAATTTTTAGTAGGCTTATATGGATCACTAAAGACCCAAATAAAATATTTACATATTACATATAGTTAATATTTTCCATTTGAAATACAAAGTGAGTTTAAATTCAAGTGCATTCAAACTACCAAAATGCTATTTTATTTTCGACGACCGTTGGGGCGCCAAAGCCGAACATTGACGAGCGCGGAGGAGCTACACGGGAAGCCAGCTAGGCTGACCTAGGCACCGTCATTCTCAACTCTATCTCTGGCCACGAGCGGGAGCCGCTTCCTACTACTTTTCGGAGAGATCCACAGTACATGAATATCCTCATTTTTGCCTTATTTATTTGGGTGTTTATCAATCCGAGTGTCGGGTGTTTATTTTCTTTCGACATACTCCCTCCGTTCTTTTATATAAGGTGTATTTATTTTTTTGAAAAGTCAAACGAGTGCAAGTTTGACCAAGGTTTTAGAAAAAATATATCAATATTCACAATACAAAATTTATATCATTTGATCCATCATGAAAAATAGTTTCATATTTTACTACTAGGTATTGCAAATATTGTTATTTTATTCTATAATCTTAACCAAACATTCAAATCGTTGACTTGCACGTAAACCAATACACCTTAAATTCTGGGATGGAACATGGCACATCGATGGTGCCTCGACGGCCTCCGTGACCCATCGAGGACATGATTGAGTAAATGATGCCATCCAGGGCTACACACATTAGCTGGGCTCCCGCTGCATGGTATTCGTTAAAGCCCGTGCCATAGGCCAGAAGCCAGCCTCGACCAGCTGGCACCCATACGGCACAGAGGATGGCATTTATTACTCCCGTTGCAATGCACGGACATATGTCCTAGTTTATACTAATACACCTTATGTGTTTAGTATCATGGTTTCATCTAGGTATGTAACGGAAAACGTAGAGAAAGACATTCAGATCTAAGTTGTGCCTAGGTGTCCAATATCATTGTTGCACCTAGCTCTTTGGCATATTATTGAAGGTAAACTCCCTTATCCTTAGGGGATCCCTATCCTTAGTGAGGTACCCTGGGAAATGTGTCAATGGACAGGAGTGCTTTCACCAATTTTGTGAGTGGTTTACTTACAATTCCCCGGGATATTCCATCTAACGCACACAAGGTATTATGTTGTCCTCTAATCACAACGGGCCTGAGTTAGGATCAAGAACAAGGATACAATAAACATATGTAAATAGATCAAACATTAAGACAACACATATACACAGGGACTGCAATCATAACACTGGCCGCGCCATGAATCACAAAGATAGAGAAATTGCTCCATAACTATTATTACTATGCAGAGGCCGGGTGTATGATCATTATGTTTGTATCTTCTTGATGCTTCGTTTTGAGTCAATAAAATCCATCCTTTATCGAAAAAAACTATTACTACTATGTACAAACCTATAGTCTCGAGGTGGAATACTTAGAACTAATCATGGGAGCAATGGAAAAGAAATTGTATACTGGTTGCTAGTCCAGATTTGGTCTAGGGAAGCCTTCTGAAATCTGGTGGTCGCAGCTTGCCAATTTGTGCTACTTTGGTTTTCTGTAAATCGAGTGGGAGTAGGTGCGAACTAGATGGCAAGGTAAACTTTGTTCTGTTTCTGGAGTAAAATTTTTAGCATCGTATTTAGTTAGCCAAGAAATTATGTACTTTGAAGCTATCTTGTCATATCGTACTGGTGATAGCTTGTAGCTCTTCCAATTGTTCAACCATGATTTTGTACTATAGAATAAACTTCTAGGAATATTAAGCTAGGCTATTAGCTTCTTCCGTTTTCCAGTAAGATTTACCTCTCATTAAGAAGAAAGATAATTGAAAAGTTAATAATGAGAACAAGCAAAAAATCAAACATTTGCAATGCACACACCAACCCCCGAGCCGAGCAGAAGGATCTACCACCCATGTGACCAAACCTGACACTCTGCAACGACAACCATGGGATCCTGAGCCATTGTTTTGCCTTCCACAGCACCCCTAAGGCCGCATACAACCGAGTCGATAGCTTTGCCGGCCAAGTGTCTTCCACATTACACGAAGGCAATTCTCACCCACCGCTTCGACTTGCAAGTCGACTCCAAGGCCAGATACCCGATTGGCGAACAGGGAAGCTACAAGCCATTGCAATCTTCGAAATGACCAAATCCTCAATGGTACGGTGCGCATGAGGAGGGAAGTGACGGGGATGCCGGCTCCGACGAGGGACAAAAATTGGGTTTTCCTCAAGGGAGTCTGATACGTCTCCAACGTATCTATAATTTTTTTATTGTTTCATGCTATTATATTATCTTTTTTGGATGTTTTATATGCATTAATATGTTATTTTATATTATTTTTTAGACTAACTTATTAACCCAGAGCCCAGTGTCAGTTTATGTTTTTCCTTATTTTTGAGTTTTACAGAAAAGGAATATCAAACGGAATAAAACTATACAATGATTTTTCTTGAACCAGAAGACACACGTTGGACTTGGAGAGGAAGTCAGGAGAGTCCCGAGGGCTCCACAAGCCATCAGGGCGCACCCTAGAGGGAGCGTGCCCCCTAGCTTCTAAGCCCCACAGGACTCCTCCAACCCTAATCTTTGGCCTATAAATTCTCAAATATTTCTAAACCAACAGAAGCGTCCATCAAAATACTTTTCCGCCGCCGTAACCTTCTATTCCTGCGAGATCCCATCTTGAGGCCTTTTTCGGCATCCTGCCGGAGGGGGATTCGATCACGAAGGACTTCTACATCAACTCTATCGCCCCTCAGATGAAGCGTGAGTAGTTTACCACAGACCTACGGGTTCATAGCTAGTAGGTAGATGGCTTCTTCTCTCTCTTTAATTCTCATTACCATGTTCTCCTCGATGTTCTGGGAGATCTATCCGATGTAATCTTCTTTTGCGGTGTATTTATCGAGATCCGATGAATTATGGATTTATGATCAGCTTATCTATGAATATTATTTGAATCTTCTCTGAATTCTCATATCCATGATTTTATATCTTTGTATTTCTCTTCGAATTATCGATTTGGTTTGGCCAACTAGATTGGTTCTTCTTGCAATGGGAGAGGTGCTTATTTTTGGGTTCAATCTTGCGGTGTCCTCACCCAGTGACAAAGTAGGGGTAGCGAGGCACGTATTTGTATTTTTGCTATCAAGGGTAAAAAGATGGGGTTTTCATTATATTGCTCGAGTTTATCCTTCTACATATTGTCATCTTACTTAAGGCGTTACTCCGTTCTTATGAACTTAATACTCTAGATGCATGCTGGATAGCGGTCGATGTGTGGAGTAATAGTAGTAGATGCAGGTAGGAGTCGGTCTACTTGACACAGACGTGATGCCTATATTCATAATCATCGTCTTCGATATCGTCATAACTTTGCGCTTTTCTATTAATTGCTCGACAGTAATTTGTTCACCCACCATATTATTTTCCTTCAAGAGAGAAGCCACTGGTGAAACCTATGCCCCCGGGGTCTATATTCCATCATATATTTTCATATCTATATACCAAAAATATCTCGCTACAATTTATTTACTTTTATTTTATTTTATGTTTTAGTAATCTATTATATCTATCTCTTTCAGATCTTACCTTTGCAACTGACCATGAAGAGATTGACAACCCCTATATCGCGTTGGGTGCAAGTGTTTGATTGTTTATGTAGGTGCATATATTGGAGACTTTCTTGTATCTCCTACTAGATTGATACCTTGGTTCTCAACAGAGGGAAGTACTTATCTCTACTTTATTGCGTCACCCTTTCCTCTTTAAGGAAAAAACCAACGCAAGCTCAACAAGTAGCAGGAAGAATTTCTAGCGCCGTTGATGTCTGCTAGGCTACGTCGTTATTTCCCCAAAGAGGAAGGGATGATGAAGCACAGTGACGGTAGGTATTTCCCTCAGTGATGAGACCAAGGTTATCGAACCAGTAGGAGAACCAATCAACACTACGTAAAAAACACCTGCACACAAATAACAAATACTCGCAACCCAACGTGTAAAAGGGGTTGTCAATCCCTTTCGGGTAGCGGCGCCAGAAATTGGCAAATGGACGTGATAAAAAAAGAGGGATGGGATAAATAGATCTCGGATAAAATAAAATGCAACAAGATATTTTTGTATTTTTGGTTTAATAGATCTGAAAATAAAGGCAAAGGAAAATAGATCGCAAAGGCAAATATATTAAAGAAGAGACTCGGGGGCCATAGTTTTCACTAGTGGCTTCTCTCGAGGAAAATAGCAAATAGTGGGTACACGAATTACTATTGGGCAATTGATAGAACTTCAAATAATCATGAGGATATCCATGCAATGCTCATTATATAGGAATCACGTCCAAGAGATCAAAGAAGTCTCAAATAACTTTCATGGATAAAAACATAGATCTGATCATAAACTCAAAGTTCATTGGATCGCAACAAACACACCGCAAAAGAGTTACATCATATGGATCTCCCAGAGTCCATTGTACTGAGAATCAAAAGAGAGAGAGAGGAAGCCATCTAGCTACTAACTACGGACCCGAAGGTCTACAAAAGACTACTCACGCAGGGCACATGATGAACCCCTCCGTGATGGTGTCTAGATTGGATCTGGTGGTTCTGGACTCTGCGGCAGCTGGAATTGATTTTTGTCGACTCCCTAGGGTTTCTGGAATATTGGGTACTTATAGAGAAAAGATTCGGTTCGGGAGGCATCCGAGGAGGGCACAACCCACCAGGGCGCACCAGGGCCTCCAGACGCGCCCTAGTGGGTTGTGCTCCCCTCGGAGCATCCCCTGCCAGGCGCTTCTCCGGCCCATTGGATGTCTTCTAGTACAAAAAAATCCACAAAAAGTTTCACCGTGTTTGGACTCCATTTGATATTGATTTCCTGTGATGTAAAAAATCATGCAGAAAACAACAACTGGCACTTGGCACTATGTCAATAGGTTAGTACCAAAAAATGATATAAAATGATTATCAAACATCCAAGAATGATAATATAACTGCATGCAACAATCAAAAAAATAGATACGTTGGAGACGTATCAGCATCCCAAACTTAATTCCTGCTCGTCCTCAAGTAGGTAAATGATAAAAACAGAATTTTTTATGTGGATTGCTGCCTAACATGTCATCACATTTTCTTTTCTTTATAGCATGGACATTTGGACTTTTATATGATTCAAAGCAATAGTCTAGTTTTGAGATGAGACTTAAATACTCAAGCATATGAACAAGCAACCATGTATTTCAAAATATCAACTCTAAAATAAGTTATCCCTAGCCCATTATGCTCAATCATTGATCCATTCATCAAACACACTCGCATATTAACTGCACCCAATGCTCAAGTACGATCATAGTGCCCCCTAGTTGGTGCTTTATAAGAGAAGATGGAGACTCAAAATAAAAATTTCATAAAGAAAAAGAAAGGCCTTCGCAGAGGGAAGTAGGGATTTGTAGAGGTGCCAGAGCTCAAAGCGAAAATTGAGAGTTAAAACATTTTGAGAGGCATACTTTTCCCACCAACGAAAACGACTTAGAGCTCCCAACACTTTCCATTCTAGATATATCATAGGCGGTTCCCAAACATAAATTAAAGTCTATTCCTTTTTCAACCATACTTTCACTTTCCATGGCTAACAGTATCCACGGGTGCCCTCCATACCAACACTTTCCAAGGAATTTATTATTTGACAACACAAAGGAAATTCAGTTTTCATTTCGGGACTAGGCATCCCAAATACCTTTACCTTACTCTCGTGCAATGACAAGTGAATAAACACTCATCGTGAGAATAACACATCTAGCATGGAAAATATTGGAAATCCCTCACCGCCTCGCGAGCGGTACGAGCACACAAAAGAGAAATTTATTTTGAAAATTAGAGATGGCACATCCAAATTTGCTTAGAACAGCAAAACAATACCGCTTAGGTAGGTATAGTGCACTCATGTGGCAAAACTGGTTTAAAGGATTTTTGATGCACACCTAGTGATCATACTTAGTGCAAAATGAAGGCTAGCAAAAGATTGAGAAGTGACCAACCAAGAAACCAATAACCTCATTAGCGAGCATTGAGCATAATTAACACCAAATAATGCATCACAAGTAGGATGTAATTTCATTGCATGACTATTGACTTTCGTGCTTGCATAGGGAATCACAAACCTTAATACCAATATTCTTACTAAAGCATAATTACGCATCAAAATGACTCACATATCACATCATCATATCTCAAAACTATTACAAAGAATCAAGTTTATTTTGTCCAATGATCTTCATGAAAGTTTCTATTACATCCTTCTTGGATAGCTATCACTTTGGGACTAATTTTCATGTGTTGCTTTTGATAAGCTCAAACAAATATAAGTGAAGATCATGAGCATAATGTTTCTTTCTCTCAAATTAATTTAAGTGAAGCAAGAAAGAATTTCTTAAAAAAATTACTAACTCTCAAATAAATCTAAGTGAAGCGAGAGAGCATTTCTGCAAAAATACTAAAGCATACCGTGCTAAAAAAGATATAAGTGAAGCACTAGAGCAATTCCATAGCTCATAAAGATTTAAGTGAAGCATAGAGAGCAATTCTAACAAGTCAATGCATAATTTTGGCTCTCTCAAACAAGTGTGTCCAGCAAGGGATCAAGACTAAAAACACAAAACAAAACAAGCAAAGACTTATATCATACAAGACGCTCCAAGCAAAACTCATAGTATGTGGCGAATAAAAATATAGCTTCGAGTAACATACCGATGGTCGTTAGAAGAAAGAGGGGATGACACTGGGGGCATCCCCAAGCTTACTTGATTGCTTCTCTTTGGATAATAGCTTGGGATTCCATGGGAATCCACAAGCTTAGGCTCTTCTTACTCCTTATTCCTTCATCCATCGTAAGATAACCCAAAACTTGAAAACTTCAATCACACAAAACTCAACAAAACCTTCGTGAGATCTGTTAGTATAAGAAAACGAATCAGTACTATAAGTGCTGTCACAAACCAATTCATATTTTATTCTTGAAATATATCTACTGTATTCCAACTTTTCTATGGCAAAAACTCTCCAAAGAAAACTATAGAATCATCGAAACAAGCACACAACGCAAAGAAAACAGAATCTGTCAAAAACAGAACAGTTAGTAGCTATCTGGGTATTTCGAATACTTCTGTAACTCCAAAAATCCTGGAAAATTAGGGCGGCCTGAAAAATTTGTATATTAATCTTCTGCAAAAAGAATTGGTATTTTATCACGCTTTGGTTAAAAATGAATTTTTTTGCTAGCACAAAAGTTCCTGTTTTTCAGCAAGATCAAACAATTATCACCCAAGAAGATCCTAAAGGCTTTACTTGGCACAAACACTTATTATAACACAAAAAACACAATCATAAAAGTAGCATAATTGTGCTAACACTCAAAAACTGGAAACAAAAAGCAAAAAAATGGTTATTCATGGGGTTGCCTCCCAACAAGCGCTATTGTTTCACGCCCCTAGCTAGGCATAAGATTTCAACAATTCTCACATGAAAGATAATAATAAAACATAAAGAGAGCATCATAAAACATGTGAAAAACACACTTTTGTTTAACATACTTCCTATGCGTAGGAATTTTATAAGCAAAAAAATATCAAGACATGCAAAAACTAGCATATGCAAGGAAAAAGAAAGAAACAATAGCATTCTCAACATAACGAGAGGTAATCACTACAGGAATCAGGCAGTTTGCCGTCCGCCATGGCGGACGGCAAAGGCATACCTGGCTGACGACAAAGGCCTTTGCCGTCCGTCAGTAGACGTCAACAGGTCCAGCTGAATAGGCTACGATGAAGCCTTCTTTGCCGTCAGCTGGCGGGCGACAAAGATGAAATGGTCTTTGCCGTCAGCCGGCTGACGGCAAAGGTCCTGGACGGCACATGTGGCAGCTTACGGATGTTAGGGGGCTAACGATGCGCTCTGTCGTTGGTTGGCAGACGACAAAGACCATTACACCTTTGCCATCGGCCAGCAGACGGCAAAGTAAACAAATAGGCCAGCCCCCAGGTTGCATAGGTAGCTGCCACGTGGCATCTTTGCTGTCTGCCAGCGGATGGCAAAGATCCTATATAGCCCCTGTTTTTTCTGTTTTTTCTTAAATTCATTCAATTTGAACACACAAATTTCATAGAATACATATCCAACACACAAGTTTCATCATATATACGTACATAACCAACACATAGTTCCATCCATACGTATTACAAAAGTTTCACATTGTTCATCCAACACCGTTATCCATCCATCCATATAACAAGTTCCATCCATGCAAGTTCATCGATACAAGATAAAAGCAGAAAGGGAAAAGAAGCACTCCATCCATGCAAGCTTCCGTCAATTAGATGAAATCCGCAAAATGGGAAACAAGAAAGTTAGAAGAAGAAGACTAGAAGGAGAAGAAAATGAGGAAGAAGAAGACTAGAAGAAGAAGTAATCATACTTAGGTAAAATGGAGCTAACCTAGCTAATTATGCCATCTTTGAGTGAACTAAGCATATTATGCCATTTTGATATAAAGCAGCTAAGTATATGTCTTTATTGAGCTAACATAGGTAACTAAGCATATTAGAACTAACTTAGAGCTAACTTAGGTCATTTGGAGAAGAAGAAGACAAAGAAGGTTTTTACCCTTTTCCTTCTCATTCTTCTTCTTTCATTCTATCTTTTTCTTCTCTTTCTTCTTCTATTCTTTCTTTTTCCCATCTTCCTTGTTTTTCTTATTCTTATTCCTTATTGTGTCATTTTAGAGCTTCCATAGGTAATTATACCATTTTTTAGCTAACTCAGCTTATTATGTCAATTTGGAGGAAAATAAGGTAAGTATAGGTCATTCTTGTGCTAACATAAGTAATTTTGGAGCCAACCTAGCTAAAATGGATCATATTAGAGCTAACCTAGGTAAACTTGGTCATTTTGGAGCTAACCTAGGTAAAATGGATCATACTGGAGCTAACCTCGGTTAAATGGGTCATTTTGGAGCTAACTTAACTAATTATGCCATTTTGAGTTAACTAAGCATAATTATGCCATTTTTTACACAAGTAAGCCAAGTTTATGTCATTATTGAGCAAACCTAGGAAACTAAGCATATTAGAGATAACTTAGCATATTAGAGCTAACCTATGTCATTTCGGAGGAAACAAAGATAAGTATAGATCATTTTGGAGATCTGACATACCTGACATAGTTCACTCCTCCTTCTTCTTCTCCTTCTCCTTCCTCATCCTAATGTGCCAAGAGCGGCGAGGCGGTGGAGGCAGTGGGATGTAGTCTTCTACCACAACTGGCATGGTCATGTCGCCCGGCTGCGGGATCGCCGGCGCCACCACCATCGCGAGGTCATTGTCAGGCACCACCACCATCCCGAGATCATTGTCAGGCACCACCACCATCGCGAGGCCATCTTCAGGCAGCACCATCGCTAGGTCATCCTCAGCCACCACTATCTCTTGCCCATCGTCAACCACCACCATCGCTAGGTCATCATCAGCCACCACCATCACGAGGTCATCATTAGACAGAATAGGCTACACCTCCTCATTCCCACTCTGCTCCTCTTCTTCTGCACTCCATTCCGGATCATCCTCGCCGATGCTTTCACTCTAGCCAGACTCGTTGCTGCTTTTGCTGTAGCCAGAGTCGCTGCCGCTGCTTCGATTGCCTGACCAAATGCAACAAAGTTTTTTTAACAATCAGTGTGAGACAAAGCCAAATGGAGAGGAAGAAGAGGCAGAGCGTATTGGCATCATCGTCATCCTGGTAGCGCATGTGGCGCATAGTCGTGTTGGACACCTTCACGGTGAGCATGGCGTCGCCATCGTACCGGAAGACAAGGAAGTACCCGTGCCTCAGTTCATAGGCACGGGCAAATTGCTCCCAGCCATGACACAGGTACATGTGGTGGTTCCTAATGACCACCTCCATGTCCCAAAGCCTGCGAAGCCCGTTGCCAGCCTATCGCAGCTTCACATTCTTTGGTTGATGGCCGTCTAGCATCTCCATAAAAGTGTCCGGAAGCCTCTTCAACGTGGGTCAAGGAGTGATGTAGCAAACAACAGAGTTATGATAAAGAGATGGGTGAAGGGGAGATCTCTCCTTTTATATACCTGCCGCTTGGAGGAATTCTCAAGTATGATCATGAAGAACTCGAAACCTTCCAACTCGTACTCCGGTGTGGCAGAGCGTAGCTTGTGGTGGCGGCCTCCCCCAATCTTTGATAGTCAACAACATCAACAACACTTAATTAATTCCGTAGGTTAGTTGGCAATGGCAATTGGCACCCTTCAAAACTAGGGATTTTTTAGACATGAAAGAAAACCAAAAATGTTGAAAAACAGAGCATAGTAATCTAAAAGAAACAACCAAAATTAATTAGTGTTCTAAAATCAATAAAAGCACAACCAAAATAACAATGGCATATGGCAACGAATCCATTAAAGCAGTTGTGTAAAAAAACAATAAAAGCACAACCAAAATAACAACCCAAAACTCCTAATACGTACATAATGCACAAGTTGTTCTGAAATTTTGCACTCATTAGCAACCACTTCAGATAACACGAAGCAGCACCATTTATATCCAATCAAAGAAAGGCCTCAACAATGTTTCCAAATCAGTGGGTTTTTGGACCACCGGAACACAACTTAACATAAAACAACAACTTATAAGAAATAACCCTACCATCTAAAACCCTAAAAATTATAGGATCCTAAAAGCGCCTTTGGCTTCCACTCCGGGAGTATGATTGGTCAAAACTAAAAAACCTCGAGTTAGGTTTGCATCAACTTTGGCGCCATGGATACAAATGGAAATGCCAAAGCCTATCGATGTTCCTACTTGCAGACTAGACAGTGAAGTGATAGGGTGTGAGTTCCTCGTGACCGGGACCTCTCGGATAGTGAGTGAGTTTGTGCTCAGCGCTCACGCAGGGGCGCGGCTGGGAGTATATGACACAGCAGGCCATTAGCATCAAATGCCTACACCATGATTCTAGTAGTTTTATTCTCCCAAGGTGTCAACGCATCAAGCTAATTGGCAGGGCCTAGTTCTGGTTTCCCAAATGGCAACAATCGGGGAGTGCTCGACTTCTTCCGAAGGAATTCCCAGTTTAAAGAATAGTGCCTTGAGTGAACTGATTACGATTTCCCAAGGACAACAGAGCTAGTTGTCGCACTTGTACACACTAGATGACTATAGAAATCTAAAATAATTACTGGAAATAAAATCGAGGATAGTACATTCAGTGCGGACTGTTAAAATTGTTACCCAAATGGAGCTAGAAAAACCATCTGTGGTGAACATTCTGTTGGACTCCAAAAATTTGAAGGTGCTCAGAATCATTTTCAAAAACTTCCAACAAAATCTGCATCACTTCTTGAAACTACAACATCATTGCATAACAATTTACTTGCACAGTTTCTTCACTCACGGGTTTCAGCCTCATTGCACAACATCATTGAACCTAAACCTAAACCTAAACCTAAACCCAAACAGAGAGAGAGGGAGAGAGAGAGAGGAGGGAGGGGTGGCACACCTCGGTG
>NC_041384.1:699015468-699039487 GCF_002162155.2 Triticum dicoccoides
GGTGGCGACAGCGCGGGGACGGGAGGTCGGGGGTCGGGGCGGCGGCGGGTTCGAGGGGTCGGGGTGGGGGCGGGGGCGTGGGTGAGGTGTTGGCTGGGAGAGAGAGAGAGGGGAGGGTGAGGTGAGGTGGGGTCGGGGGGAAACGGCCGTTAAAATGGCTAGTTTCTTTGCCGTCTGCTGGCTGACGGCAAAGAAACTTTACTGTCCACTAGCAGACAACAAAGAAACTGGTCGTTAGGTCGTTCTTATAGTCCACCACCCACCATCTTGGTCGTCTGGTAGCAGATGACAAAGAGAAGGCTGATGGCAAATGCATTCTTTGCCGTCTGCTAATTCTTTGTCGTCAGCTATATTTAAGTTGATGTCAAAGAACTTCTCTGCCATCAGCTAGCCGACGGCAAAGAGCTGGCTGCTGGCAAAGATCCAGATTCCAGTAGTGAATTTAGTAACATGAAATTGTTTACAACCATATTTTCCTCTCTCATAATTATTACATGTAGAATCATAATCAAATTCAACAATATAACTATCATATAATTTTTTCTCTTCAGGATCCACATGCATAAAAGTTTTATAATCTTCCAAGGTAGTGGGATTAACATTAACTAAAGACATGACCCCTCCAAACCCACTTTTATAAAAAAAATCACAAGATTGAGCACTCTCCAAATATGTGGGATTATTTCTACTTAGAGTTGGTACTCTTCCATACCCACTTTCAGTATTATTGCAAACATATTCATCATGAGGCTTAAATAAACTATCAAGATCATAAAAATCATTATCACCCCAATCATGATCATTTCAATAAGTAGTGGACATAGCAATATTAGCATCCCCAAGCTTGGGGTTTTGCATATTATTAGCACAATTGACATTAATAGAATTTATAATAACATCATTGCAATCATGCTTTTCATCCAAGGAGCTATCATGAATCACTTTATAAATTCCTTCTTTTAACACTTCATCACAATTTTCAGATTCATGAATCTCAAGCGAAACTTCATAAAGATAATCTAGCGCACTCAACTTACTAGCAATTGGTTCATCATAATTTGGTCTTTTAAAAAGATTAGCAAGTGGATGAGGATACATATCAAGAGATTTTTAGCAAGAGAAGATGCAAGCAAATAGAAGGCACATGGCAACACAACCAAACATGAGATCTGACGAGAAAAAGGCAAACGAAAAAGAGGGCGAATAAAATGGCAAATTTTTTTGAAGTGGGGAAGAAGAAAACGAGAGGCAAATGGCAAATAATGTAAATTGCGAGTAGATGAGATTTGTGATTAGGAACCTGGTAGATGTTGATGATGTCTCCCCAGCAACAGCGGTAGAAATTCTTTTTGATGTCTGCTAGACTACATCGGTATTTCCCCAAAGAGGAAGGGGTGATGCAGCATAGCGACAGTAGGTATTTCCCTCAGTGATGAGACCAAGGTTATCGAACCAGTAGGAGAACCAAGCAACACTATGTAAACAACACCTACAATACATCATCCCGCAACTAACTCATTATTCACATTGCTTGCAAGGCTTATAGTGATGTGCATTACCGAGAGGGCCTACAGATATGTCCCCGGTATACCGAGTGACAAATCCTAATCTTGATCTATGCCAACTCAACAAACACCTTCAGAGACACCTGTAGAGCATCTTTATAATCACCCAGTTATGTTGTGATGTTTGATAGCACACAAGGTGTTCCTTCGGTATTCGGGAGTTGGACAATCTCATAGTCAGAGGAATATGTATAAGTCATGAAGAAAGCAATAGCAAAAAAACTAAACGATCATAATGCTAAGCTAACAGATGGGTCTTGTCCATCATATCATTCTCTAATGATGTGATCCCGTTCATCAAATGACAACACATGTCTATGGTCAGGAAACTTAACCATCTTTGATTAACGAGCTAGTCCAGTAGAGGCATACTAGGTTCACTCTATTTTGTCTATGTATTGTCACATGTACTATGTTTCCGGTTAATACAATTCTAACATGAATAATAAACATTTATCATGATATAAGAAAATATAAATAACAACTTTATTATTGCCTGTAGGGCATATTTCCTTCACAGCCTTGGCCCATTAGGTGTCTTCTGGTCCATAAAAAATCTCGTAAAGTTTCGTGGCATTTGGACGCCATTTGGTATTGATTTTCTGCGATGTAAAAAACATGCAAAAAACATCAACTAGCACTTGGCACTATGTCAATACGTTAGTACCAAAAAATGATATAAAATGACTATAAAATGATTCATGCAACTGACGCCAAAATTTAGATGTGAACCGAGTACCTCTATCAGACACTACCTTCCTTGGAACTCCATGCAGACAAACAATCTTAGACATATAAATCTTTGCTAGCTGAGCACTGGTATAAGTAGTCTTTACCGGGATGAAGTGAGCAACTTTAGTCAAACGATCAACAACTACCCAAATAGAATCATAACCTGATCGAGTCCTGGATAAACCTATAATGAAGTCCATACCAATCTCGTCCCACTTCCAATCAGGTATAGGCAATGGCTGTAACAAACCTGCCGGTCTCTGATGTTCCGCCTTAACTCTTTGGCACACATCACATGTTGCAATATACCCAGCAATTTCCCTCTTCAGGCTAGGCCACCAAAATCTTTCCCTCAAATCCAAATACATCTTAGTATTACCTGGGTGAATAGAATAAGGTGAATCATGCGCCTCCTGAAGAATCAACTTCCTGATATCTGCATCTTGAGGTACACAAATACGCTTCTCAAACCATATGGCTCCATGTTCATCCGCACGGAAACCTTCTGCCTTACCTTTAACCATATTCTCTTTTATCTCAGAAATCTCCTTATCATTCTTTTGAGCTTCTCTGATCCTGTCAAGCAAAGTAGGCTTTACCTCAAGTGTTGCTAAATATCCCTTAGGAACCATCTCCAACCTGAGATTCCTGAACTGTTCACATAACTCGGGTGGCATATTATCAATATTAACTGCATTAGCATGGCTCCTACGACTCAATGCATCAGCAACAACATTAGCCTTACCAGGATGATACTGCACATTCAAATCATAATCCTTAATAAGCTCCAACCATCTCCTCTGCCTGAGGTTCAAATCCTTCTGAGTAAAAATATACTTCAAGCTCTTATGATCAGTAAATATATCACAATGATTACCAATAAGATATGGCCTCCAAGTTTTCAATGCATGCACAATTGAGGCTAACTCCAAATCATGTGTAGGATAATTATGCTCATGATTCTTAAGCTAACGTGAAGCATAAGAAACAACTTTACCTTCCTGCATCAAAACACTCCCAAGTCCTTGACAAGAAGCATCACAATATACCTGGAAGTCCTTATGTATATCCGGCAGAGTTAAGACTGGTGCTGTAACCAAACGCTGCTTCAATTCCTGAAAGCTGGCTTCACATTCATCAGTCCAAACAAACTTCTTCTCCTTCTTCAATAATTCAGTCATAGGCTTTGCAATCTTGGAAAAGTTCTCAATAAACCTCCTGTAATAACCTGCAAGGCCCAAAAAGCTGCGAATCTCTCCAACTGTCGTGGGTGTCTCCCACTCTGTAACTGCAGCAACCTTGGATGGATCAACTGCAACTCCATTACCTGACACAACATGTCCAAGGAATGCTACCTCATCCAGCCAAAACTCACATTTGCTGAACTTGGCATACAGCTGATGTTCCCTTAGTTTCTCCATTACCAAACGCAAATGCACCTCATGCTCTTGCTTATTCTTGGAGAACACCAATATATCATCAATGAAAACAACCACAAATTTATCCAAGAACTCCATAAACACCTTGTTCATCATATTCATGAAGTATGCAGGGGCGTTAGTCAATCCAAATGACATAACAATATATTCATACAACCCATACCTCGTAGTAAAAGCAGTCTTTGGAATATCTTGCTCACGAATCTTCAATTGATGATAACCAGAATGAAGATCAATCTTAGAAAACACAGTAGCTCCCTCCAACTGGTCAAACAGATCATTTATCATAGGCAAAGGATATTTATTCTTAATGGTTACCTCATTCAGAGAACGATAATCAACACACATCCTCAAGGTCCCATCCTTCTTCTCCACAAACAAAACTGGAGCTCCCCAAGGTGATGAACTTGGGCGAATAAATCCTTGTGCCTGCAATTCTCTTATCTGCTTCTTCAATTCCTCCAACTCTTGAGGAGGCATTCTATACGGTCTCTTTGCAATAGGTCCAGTGCCTAGTATTAAATCAATACGAAACTCAATATCTCTATCTGGTGGCATACCTGGCAACTCCTCTGGAAACACATCTGGATAATCTCTCACAACTGGCACCTCTTCCAGGCTACCCCCCTTAAGAGAGTTGACCTGCACCTGATTACGCTTATACTTACACACATATTTGATCCTCTTCCCTCCTGGTGCACTGAGAGTAATAGATCGACTGGCACAATCAATACAACATTTATATAACTGCAGCCAATCCATACCCAAAATAACATCCAGACCTTGTGACTTCAATATAATCAAATCCGTAGGAAAATCATGCTTTCCAATAGACAAAGTCAACTGATGGCAACCAACACCTGCTATCATCTCAGCTCCTGGGGAACTCACTCTAATAGCCATACTAAGTGTTTTGGTTGGCAATCTATGTTTATCAACAAATACCCTCGAAATAAATGAATGCGATGCACCAGTATCAAAAAGAACAAGTGCAAGTACTGAATTAATCAAGAACTTACTAATCACTGCATCAGGTTCATTGTAAACCTCCTCCACATTAACATGATTTACATGACCCTTTTGGAAGGGTTTTGGCTTGTTGACTCCTGAATTCTTCGCCCCGGGGCGTTCTGTGGCATAGTGCCCCATAGCCTTACACCTGAAGCACTACACCTGACTCAAATCCCTTGGCGCACATGTAACCTGGTGGTTCTGGTTATTGTTCCCTCCATTGCCATTGCCATTACCATTACCATTACCTCTGCCATTGCCATTGTTACTCTTGTGCCCATTGTGATGATGGTGGCCATTATGGTTGTGGCCATTCCCTCCATGATGATTATGTCCATTACCTCCATGATGATTATGTCCATTACCTCCATGATGATTATGTCCATTACCTCCATTACCATGATATGAAGTGCGTGGTTTCTGCTGTGGTCCTGAATTATACCTATTATTGTTGTTGTACTTCCTCTTGCGATTCTCTATGGCATGTTGCTTTCCCTCCAACACAATGGCCTTATCAATTAGGTCCTGACAATTCCTAAAAGTGGCCACTGTCAACTGAAGGCTCAAGTCATCATTTAGGCCCTCCAAAAATTTCTCCTGCCTAGCTGCATCGGTGTTAACATCATTAGGAGCATAGCATGCAAGATTATTAAATTCCTCCACATAAGCATTAACTGTGCGACCTCCCTGGCGCAAACTGTGAAACTCCTTCTTTTTCAGACTCATAGCACCAGCAGACACATGTGCAGCACGAAAAGCATCCTAAAACTGAGGCTGTTTGATAGTAGCAATGGGATAAGTGACCAAGTAATTGTCCCACCAAGCTGCAGCAGGACCCTCCAACAAATGTGAGGCAAACCTCACCCTCTCTGCATCTGTGCATCCAACCGTCTCCAGGTTCCTATTGACTGCACGGAGCCAGTCATCAGCCACAATAGGTTCAGGGGAACTGGAGAACCTCTGAGGATTCAACCTCAAGAACCTGGTAAGCATATCCACTGGTGGAGGTGGTGGTGGATTGTTGTTGTTATTGTTGTTGTTCTGGTTCTGAGTAAGCAACTGGATCAACTGGGCATGTCCCTCAATAACCTGCTGTATGTATCGTGGTACTCCATTGGCATTATTGTCTCCTCCTGCAGTATTGCGTCTAGTATCACGCCTCGGCGGCATCTGGTGGGCAAGCATAGATGAGTTATAGATATAATAGGGCCAAAAGCTATGTATATATAAATATATTCTACCCATATGCATAATATGATCAAGCCAACAAAACACAACAATGAATAACACCAACAAACAAACAACAAATAATAAACAACATAATATAGTATTATATATATATATAGTCGAATAATTTCGACACTAAGCAATCTAACAAACAACTATCAATCAAGCAAACAATCTAGTATCTTCATACCACGAAAGTGGGCATAATCAGATACGCTAACACGATAACGTTGCAATATAAAAAAAACATGAATGGTGGTCTCAGCACTAGTTCCTACTTAACTGTTCAAGATACTTGAGGGGGTTAACTAATAAACAGTAAGAAGTATAGCTAGTTTATAAAATAACTTTCACTCCTATGTCTTTTCTAATCCATTTTCTAGGGTCACGTCCTACAGTCAACACACTGCTCTAATACCATCTGTAACGACCAAACCTCGAAGGATTTGAGTCTCTGTGCTTACCGTGCTAGTCCCTGGATCGAACTCGCTAGCACACACAGTATAGATGAATACCAGAATAGCAAGTGCATCATTTATTACATCGTATGATCTAGAGTATATAAAATAAAACAATCTGCATAGCACTTGGCTAGCTTTATTCAATCAAACAGTGGAAAGTAGCAGAAAATAACGATGAATCCCATCATAGCCCACTAGCGATGCTGAGTGCAGACTCGCGACCCTAACGGTACCTTACTCTTCATCTGAATATCCTGCAACATGAGACGTTGCAGCCATATAGGTCAATACTTTGAATGTATTGGCAAGTTACACAGGAGTAATAATAAAACAGACCTACAAGTATATGCATAGTACAACAAAGGAAAGCTTGGGGGTTTATTTTGCAGAAAGCTGAATTTATCCTAATAACTACCTAATAGTCAAATTTTTATTTAGTTCTTTTATTACCACAATTATATACACAAGGTTGAGTTGGCAAATCAACTCCAACCTACCCTTTATTAAGTTGCACAACAAATTTATTATGTGTCACATCTGTCAAGATCATCCAACAACTGTAATGGCATAGTGGCTCAAATTTACCCATAACCGGGGGCACGGCTAATCATGATTAGTTTAGTACGCTTTATCCACTGGACCCAATCCGAAGATTGAGACGAAGTCTTTCAGAAGAGGTTCCCTTAACCACCTGACGGCCACATCCCACCTACATATGCTACATCTGTCGACACAGTCTGGGCAAGGGTTCCAACAACTGATCAACTAAGCCAGAGCCCATATAGCCAGTGGCCGCACATGGAAGCTACTAGTCACTAAGTCTGTCTGATCTTTTTGAACCTGGGCGGCATTCCACTTAGGGTGCACTCTCATGAGCGCATGGCCTTAGAAAAGGTGCAAGACCCCATGATGCCTTCCCTCAACACCAAGCAATACCACTTCCGCCCAGAGGTGAGTTAAATCCTGAGTTACTACTCAATTGGTTAAATAGATATAATCCTCACATAAACTCAATGAATACACGAACCACCCTCGTCTACAAAGCATAGCAAACTACAACTACCACGATTTGCAAAGACGGGAAGATAGCTCAACAACATAGCAAAATAATATAGTATTCCTATACATGCATATATTCATAGTGTGATATAACTACATGCATAGAAAACAATAGGTAAAGGATGATCAACATGTAACTTGCCTTTGTTCCGGTTCAGAAAGTCATACTCCTGACAATAGCTCGCGTCGCACTCCGGACAATTTACACGTTTCACACAATTCAACAAATCAATCACCGAAACACGAATAGAACCAAAACAAAACCAATAGCAAGAAAACCATTTTTGAAACTCGACAACAGCAGCATAACAACACCTAAATTGCACTACGGTCACAACGCAAAAAGAATCACTCGATTCCGATAAACGGTTTGAAAGTTATGGCCTCCGGAAGATTTAATTCAAAATCAAACGAATTCAAATTTGAACAGAGCAAACATGTGCAAAGTTGGTACTGTGATATTGTGCTGATTTTTGTGAGTGCATAGGAAAAATAATTACCTAAATTGGATATACAGAATAGAAGTTATAGCTAATTGAAGTTAGAAGAAGAATCTGAAGAAAAAAACAGCAACAGAAAACTCCTGAACGCTGTAGCGAACTCCTGCGCGTGTTCTGTAGCAAGGTGCCAAGTGGCGGCGTCCGATTGGCTGGGCACGTGTGCTCACCAGAACAGGGGATAAACGGCGGCGGCGGTCGGGCATCGGCGGCGGCGCTCCTCCGGCGACTCTCCGGCGATGGGGAAGTGACGGGCGGATGCGGCTGGGAGTGGGGGAGGCGATGGTGGTGTCGGACGGCGGCGAGGTGGACTGTGCCCGCGGTGATGAAGACCTGAACGCGGCAACTCCGGCGGCGGCGGTCGAGCTCGTTCCACTCGCGCTGCTGCGTTTTCGTCCAAGCAAGAATGTCAGGAAAGTGCGGCGTTCAGAGGGGGTTCTAGGATGACAAGTGGAGTGGCCGGGGCGTTCTTACGGTGGCGGAAACAGCCGGCGAACGACGGCGAACTCCGAGCTCCGCGACGAGATGCGATTTGCCCTAGCCGATGCGTGCGGTAACGGGAGAGGTCGAGGCAGGGGTTCGGGGGTTCCTCGAGGGCGTGGGCTCGCTCTAGGCGTCTCGGACGTGCGTGGGGTGGCCCGGTGCTCGAGTTCGACTCGGGCTCGCGCTCGGGTGCGCGTGTGCGGCTGCGCGTGCGGTCGACTCGGGAAAGAAGAGTGGAGCGGCGCTGCTGGGCCGGCCGGCTGGCTGGGCCGCTGGCTGGCCGGCTCGCCGCCTTTCTCTTTTTTTAAACACAGCAGCAGAAAACAAAATAAATAAAATAAAATACACAATATAAAATCTAAACAAAAATACCTAGACACACAGTAAAAATAGATCTACAGCTATAAACTACAGGAACACTAGTTCCTCACCTAATGAAATTTTAGAAATTCATTTTGATGCAATAGGCCACTCAAACAGCAATAAAACAAACAAATAAATATTTTGCAGAATAAGAAAAATACCAAAACATATCAGATGAACTGGAAATAATATTCTGCACATTATGAACATTTTTAAAATAGGGGAGAAGTCATGTTATCTCCGCTCCAATAAATTGCCTTTGTTGCATAATGATTTGAATATTGCAGAAAGACAAATAATGCAATTAAAGATATGATATGCATATGAATGATCTATTAACATCCTAATTTAGGAAAAGTTGGGATGTTACAACACTATGCTCAAATACCCATCCAACGATATATTTTTTTGCTGACCTGCACTAACATTTTGTCAGTTAAACCTTTGGTCAAAATTTAACACAAATTACAAAGGGGACCAATAAATCAATGGAGGTAGATTCCATCAATCGAACTGATTGCATCCATATCCCACAGTTAGACATAAGTAAACATAGACTAAACATACTCAGACATAGATAATAAGCGTACACGTACACAAGCATAGTTCTATCAGAAGTACATAGTTCAACCGTCATTAAGCATACTCAAGCATACATAGTTCGATCCCATATCTCATCTCACATGCCGGCACGATCCTGAAGTTTCTCCAGGTACTCGGCATACGCGCCGTGCGCCACCCTACGAGAATACTTCTGCTTGAAGGAGCCAACGGCCCGTCCTCTTGCATGCGCCAGAACACTTAGATACTCGTCATGAAGCTTCACTACTAGAGAAAAGCTTACTAGTGGCGCTGGTTTTTTACATACCAGTAGCGCGGGCACCCGCGCTACTGCTAGGGTGCTACAATTATTATTTAACAGTAGCATGTTTCTAAACAAGCGTTGCAGCTAAAATACTCATTAGTAGCGCCGATTTCTCCACCAATGCTACTACTATCATCACGTAGTAGTAGCGCCTTATTCTCTCCCCACGCTACAACTAGGCAAATAGAAATAAAAAAAATAAAAAAAGCAGTCAGGTGCAATATTCATGGAAATCAAGACAAGTCCAGTGCAAATAAACTAAGTTCACAGAACCATCTCACAAGCATTAACGACAGTACCACATTTAATATAACCACACAATCTCACAAACTCATATAGTAGTCAACAATGCATGGATAGATCATAGTTGATAAGTCTACTAGGTAGTCATACTAGCATATATATGGTTCAAGAGCCACACACATGCATATGAAGTTCTAGATGATGTCGATGACGACCATCGTCCTCAAGCCTGGGCAATGGGTGTTCCTGATAGAAATTAGGATCGCCTGTCCAACATGAAGATTCTTGTCGACGAGGAAGCTCTTCCACCCAACCGAGTTGAAGTGTGTGCGACCGTCCATGTCCACGCCGTACGCACAAGTGGTGACGGAGCCCCTTGCGGTAAGGCGTATTCCAGCAGAGCCTTCTTCATCAGGCTTGATACCACAACTCTCAGATAGGCTCTTTCGCAATTTCTGAATAAGAAAAACATATCAATTAATAAGTAGCCTCACACATTCTACACTAAGTATAACAATAAAGCATATAATATTCACTAAGCACATAGGATTCACTAAGCATATAAGATTCACTAAGCATATAAGATTGACTAAGCATATATATCATCGGACTCTACACTAAGTATAACAATAAAGCATATAAGATTGACTAAGCATATATATCATCGGACTCTACACTAAGTATAACAATAAAGCATATAAGATTCACTAAGCATATAAGATTCACTAAGCATATATATCATCAGACTCTACACTAAGTATAACAATAAATCATATAAGATTCACTAAGCATATATATCATCGGACTCTTAACTAAGTATAACAATAAAGCATATCATCAAATTACTCTAAAAACTACAGTAAATGCAACATACCATGATATGCCGATCAACCATGGTACTTGTCAGGCGGGTCACGAATGGCACCCCGACGAAGTCAGCACGTGGCAGAATGATGTCCCATAGGTTGCACACCTCCTCCTCGCTCAACTTCATTCTTTGAGCTACGATGGCATCACCGAGTGGGTCATCATCATCCTCATCATCCTCATAATCTTCTGCTTTGTTGACATAAATCATGGCCATCTTGGGTCTTTCAGCTCTCAAGGAGAAGCTGATCAACTCACCACCGGTGATACGCATGTGGTCGATGAAACGGACCCATCCATCTCCTCCCACCCACGTCATCTTCCGTCCTTTCTCGATGTCCATAGTGTAGGGGGCCCCAGGAGCCTCAAAGGTCACAAAGTCTCCAGTCAGATTGTTGAATTCTGACCTCACATTGCATGGGATGATCTGTGTACAAAAAGCAAAATGATATATACACGATGCATTAATGCCAATAACACTAAAAACAAAATAGTAGTTACTAGTTTCATATAATTTATTACCGCCGCATGAAGAAAACTAGACTCGAAGTAGATGCCAAACAGCGTGCCAGTTGCAAGGCTGCTGGCGCACCTTGACTTGCACCGTCGACATGGTGGTGGTGGTGGTGGTGGCGCCATTTCCCTAAAGCAATATGATTAAAGGATTGACGATCCAAAAAGTAAACATAAAGTTTTCATAGCTAGAGTTCACATGGCAAGCAAAATAACAACTAAAAAGTAAACATAAAGTTCAGTCCAGGGGAACACTTTATCTATTCCCACATCCAAAAGTTGAACCAGCTTAGAATCTTCCAGAACACAATAAGTAAACATCCATTCCACCTTTAGCATCAGATGCACAATAATTAAAACTTTAAATGGCAAACACCCCCCTTTTCGATCAGATACAACTCTCTGTCTATCTGTGTTTTCTTTTACTGAAATTTACCAAAAATGGGCTCACTAACAGCATCATAAGAACTTAGCAATTTGAGCATCACCACATACAGATACTCTCTTCAACCTGAAAGAGAGTATCGAATCAAGCATTGATTTTTCCATGAAACCACATAACAGTGAGGGCTTCTTGGTCGTATCTTTATGTGCATCAACAAAGAAGCTAGTGGCAGTAGCCAAGAATTGAAACCCTCAACCGTTGATGTCATATCAGAGCTAAAAAAATGCTCACGATTCTACGGTTGGGCACTATGGTTGTTCCAGCGAAGGAATGACAAGTAGTTACAAGTACTACATCAATGATCCTAAATGTCGGAAACAATAGTCACGACATGGACGCCCCCTCTCTAAACCCTAGAACACTAGGTACCGCCGACGCCACCACTCCTCCAGGGGCAACAGCCAAGAATTGAAACCCAAGTTTCAATTATATGTGCTAAAAGCCTCTACTTCTCTAGCTACTTCTCTCTACTCTCTCCTAAGTTTCGGTGAGCAACAAAAAGCCTCTACTTCTCTCACCTAACCCCTCTCTCTACTCTCTCCCCAATCACGCGAGGAGCATGTCGCATCGAAGCACGGAGCCACTGTGCAATCCCTAAATCCCAAAACATGGCGAGCCGCCGCGGCAAATTGATTGGAGCCTAGCTAGTGTGGCATGCGCAGGGAGGAGGAGATCGAGGGGACTTACGGGGCTGGAGCATTGGAGTAGGCGAGAGGCGACCGTGCGTGGTGGTGGCGGACGGCACCGTCGACAGGGGTGAGGCGGCCGGGGACGAACCCTAACCGCGGCGGCGTTGTCGGGTGGAGGGGATCGATTGTGAGAGTGTGAGGGGGTGCGGGGGCGCTCGGGCCGGTTTTCTTTTGCTCTAGTAGTAGCGCTGTTTAGAGGCCGGCGCTACTGTTAAGCCCACCAGCTGTAGCGCCCGTTCAAAACAAACGCTACAGCTAAGTGGGCTACTGCTTTTGCCCTGCGGCCTGCTACGTCTTGAGCTTGCGTTGGTTTTCCCCGAAGAGGAAGGGATGATGCAGCAGAGTAGCGTAAGTATTTCCCTTAGTTTTTGAGAACCAAGGTATCAATCCAGTAGGAGGCCACGCTCAAGTCCCTCGTACCTGCACAAAGCGACAGCTACTCGCAACCAACGCGATTAGGGGTTGTCAATCCCTTCACGGTCACTTAGTGAGATCTGATAGATATAATATTTTTTGGTATTTTTGGTATAAAGATGCAAAGTAAAAAGTAAAAGCAAAGTAAAAAGCAAAGCAAGATTAAAGTGATGGAGATTGATATGATGAGAATAGACCCGTGGGCCATAGGTTTCACTAGTGGCTTCTCTCAAGAGCATACGTATTCTACGGTGGGTGAACAAATTACTGTTGAGCAATTGACAGAATTGAGCATAGTTATGAGAATATCTAGGCATGATCATGTATATAGGCATCACGTCCGTGACAAGTAGACCGAAACGATTCTACATCTACTACTATTACTCCACTCATCGATCGCTATCCAGCATGCATCTAGAGTATTAAGTTAAAAACAGAGTAACGCCTTAAGCAAGATGACATGATGTAGAGAGATAAATTCATGCAATATGAAATAAACCCCATCTTGTTATCCTCGATGGCAACGATGCAATACGTGCCTTGCTGCCCCTTCTGTCACTGGGAAAGGACACCGCAAGATCGAACCCAAAGCTAAGCACTTCTCCCATGGCAAGAACTGCCAATCTAGTTGGCCAAACCAAACGGATAATTCAAAGAGACTTGCAAAGATAACCAATCATACATAAAAGAATTCAGAGAAGATTCAAATATTATTCATAGATAGACTTGATCATAAACCCACAATTCATCGGTCTCAACAAACACACCGCAAAAAAAAGATTACATCGAATAGATCTCCACAAGAGAGGGGGAGAACTTTGTATTGAGATCCAAAAAGAGAGAAGAAGCCATCTAGCTACTAACTATGGACCCGAAGGTCTGAGGTAAACTACTCACACTTCATCGGAGGGGCTAGGATGATGTAGAAGCCCTCCGTGATGACGGCCCTCTTCCGGCGGAGCTCCGGAACAGGCCCCAAGATGGGATCTTTGCGGCGGTGGTATTAGGTTCTTGGCTCCCGTTCTGATCGTTTGGGGGTACGTAGGTATATATATAGGAGGAAGGAGTACGTCGGTGGAGCACCGAGGGGCCCACAAGGCAGGGGGCGCGCCCTAGGGGGGGCGCGCCCCCCACCCTTGTGACCTCCTCTTTGACTCCTTGGAGTAGGGTCCAAGTCTCCTGGATCACGTTCGGTGAGAAAATCACGTTCCCGAAGATTTTATTCCGTTTGGACTCCGTTTGATATTCTGTTTCTCCGAAACACTGAAATAGGCAAAAAAACAACAATTCTGGGCTGGGACTCCGGTTAATAGGTTAGTCCCAAAAATAATATATAAGTGGAAAATAAAGCCCAATATAGTCCAAAACAGTAGATAATATAGCATGGAGCAATCAAAAATTATAGATACGTTGGAGACGTATCAGGCATCCCCAAGCTTAATTCCTGCTCGTCCTCGAGTAGGTAAATGATAAAAAGAGAATTTTTGATGCGGAGTGCTACTTGGCATAATTTCAATGCAAATCTTCTTAATTGTGGTATGAATATTCAGATTCGAAATATTCAAGACAAAAGTTTATATTGACATAAAAATAATAATACTTCAAGCATACTAACAAAGCAATTATGTCTTCTCAAAATAACATGGCCAAAGAAAGTTATCCCTACAAAATCATATAGGCTGGCTATGCTCTATCTTCACCACACAAAATATTTAAATCATGCACAACCCCGATGACAAGCCAAGCAATTGTTTCATACTCTAACTTTTTCAAAACTTTTTCAATCTTCATGCAATATATGTGCATGAGCCATGGATATAGCACTATAGGTGGAATAGAATGGTGGTTGTGGAGAAGACAAAAAGGAGGGGAAGATAGTCTCACATCAACTAGGCGTATCAATGGGCTATGGAGATGCCCATCAATAGATATCAATGTGAGTGAGTAGGGATTGCCATGCAACGGATGCACTAGAGCTATAAATGTATGAAAGCTCGACAAAAGAAACTAGTGGGTGTGCATCCAACTTGCTTGCTCACGAACACCTAGGGCACTTGAGGAGGCCCATCATTGGAATATACAAGCCAAGTTCTATAATGTAAAATTCCCACTAGTATATGAAAGTGATAACATGAGAGACTCTCTACTATGAAGATCATGGTGCTACTTTGAAGCACAAGTGTGGTAAAAGGATATTAGCATTGCCCCTTTTTATTTATTTTCTCTTTTTTTGGGGCCTTCTTTTTTTTCTTTGGCCTTTCTCTTTTTTTGGGACAATGCTCTATTAAATGATGATCATCACACTTTTATTTATTTACAACTCAATGATTACAACTCCATTCTAAAACAAAGTATGACTCTATATGGATGCCTCCGGCGGTGTACCGAGATATGCAACGAATCAATAGTGACAAGTATGAATAAATTATGAATGGTGGCTTTGCCACAAATACTATGTCAACTACATGATCATGCTAAGCAATATGACAATGATGAATGTGTCATGATGAACTAGATGGTGGAAAGTTGCATGGCAATATATCTCGGAATGGCTATGGAAATGCCATAATAGGTAGGTATGGTGGCTGTTTTGAGGAAGGTATATGTAGGTGTATGATACCGGCGAAAGGTGTGAGGTATTAGAGAGGCTAGCAAAGGTGGAAAGGTGAGAGTGCGTATGATCCATGGACTCAACATTAGTCATAAAGAACTCATATACTTATTGCAAAAATTTAGAAGTTATCAAAGCAAAGTATTATGTGCATGCTCCTAGGGGGATAGATTGGTAGGAAAAGACCATCGCTCATCCCCGACCGCCACTCATAAGGAATACAAGCAATAAATAAATCATGCTCCGACTTCATCACATAACGGTTCACCATACGTGCATGCTACGGGAATCACAAACTTTAACACAAGTATTCTTTAAATTCACAACTAGTCAACTAGCATGACTTTAATATTATCACCTCCATATCTCAAAACAATTATCAAGCTTCAATCTTTTCTTAGTATTCAACACACTCAAAAGAAAGTTTCACAAATCTTGAATACCAAGCATATTATTATTAAGCAAATTACCATGCTATTAAGACTCTCAAAATAATTTAAGTGAAGCATGAGAGATCAATAGTTTCTTTAAAACAAATCCACCACCGTGCTCTAAAAGATCTAAGTGAAGCACATAGAGCAAAACTACTTAGCTCAAAAGATATAAGTGAAGCACATAGAGCAAAACTACTTAGCTCAAAAGATATAAGTGAAGCACATAGAGTATTCTATCAAATTTTAATTCATGTATGGCTCTCTCAAAAGGTGTGTACAGCAAGGATGATTGTGGAATACTAAGACACAAAGACACAAATAATACAAGACGCTCCAAGCAAAACACATATCATGTTGGTGAATAAAAATATAGCTCCAAGTAAATTACCGATGGAAGTGGACGAAAGAGGGGATGCCTTCCGGGGCATCCCCAAGCTTTGAATTTTTGGTGTCCTTGGATTATCTTGGGGATGACATGGGCATCCCCAATCTTAGGCTCTTGCCACTCCTTGTTGCATGATCCATCAAAAGAATTCACCCAAAACTTGAAAACTTCACAACACAAAACTCAAAATAGAAAACTCGTGAGCTCCGTTAGCGAAAGAAAACAAAAGACCACTTCAAGGTACTGTAATGAACTCATTCTTTATTTATATTGGTGTTAAACCTACTGTATTCCAACTTCTCTGTGGATTATAAACTATTTTACTAGCCATAGATTCATCAAAATAAGCAAACAACACACGAAAAACAGAATCTGTCAAAAACAGAACAGTCTGTAGTAAACTGTAGCTAGCGCAAGATCTAGAACCCCAAAAATTCTAAAATAAATTGATTGAAGTGAGGAATTTATCTGTTAATCATCTTAAAAAATAATTAACTAAATACCACTCTTAAAATAACAATGACAGCAGTTCTCGTGAGCGCTAAAGTTTCTATTTTTTTCAGCAAGTTCAACAAGACTTTCCCCAAGTCTTCCCAACGGTTGTACTTGGCACAAACACTAATTAAACACAAAAAACACAACCAAAACATAGGATAAATAATTTATTTATTACTAAGAAGGAGCAAAAAGCAAGTAATAAAAATAAAATTGGGTTGCCTCCCAACAAGCGCTATCGTTTAACGCCCCTAGCTAGGCATAAAAGCGAGGATAGATCTAGGTATTGCCATCTTTGGTAGGCAAGCCATAAGTGGCTCTCATGATAGTTTCATATGGTTATTTTATTTTATTTCTTGGAAAGTTTCCATGCCCTTTTTTAATGGAAATTGAAATCTAATATTCCCTTCCTTCATATCAATAATCGCACCAACCGTTCTAAGGAAAGGTCTACCAAGAATAATAGGGCAAGAAGGATTGCAATCTATATCAAGAACAATGGAATCTACGGGCACATAATTCCTATTTGCAACAATAAGAACATCATTAATCCTTCCCATAGGTTTCTTAATAGTAGAATCCGCAAGATGCAAGTTTAGAGAGCAATCATCAAAATTACGAAAATCTAGTAAATCACACAAAGTTTTGGGAATAGTGGAGACACTAGCACCCAAATCACACAAAGCATAAAACTCATGATCTTTAATTTTAATTTTAATAGTTCGTTCCCACTCATCATAGAGTTTTATAGGGATAGAAACTTTCAACTCAAGTTTTTCTTCATAAGATTGCATCAAGGCATCAACAATATGTTCAGTGAAGGCTTTATTTTCACTATAAGCATGTGGAGAATTTAGCACGGATTGCAACAAGGAAATACAATCAATTAAAGAGAAATTTTCATAATTAAATTCCTTGAAATCCAAGATAGTGGGTTTAGCAACATCTTGATTTTTATTTCTTTCAATCCCACTTTCATCAATTTCATCATTAAGATCTAAATACTCCGAATTTTTAGAACGCCTTCTAGGTAAAGGAATATCATATTCAGTTTCATCAAGATTCATATTGCAAAATAAAGATTTAATAGGAGACACATCAATAACTTTTAGATCTTCATCTTGATTTTCATAGGCATTCGGTTTAGCGGCCATCTTATTGACTAAGGTGGCTTGCATATCGGAAATTTCAGCAGTCATCTTTTCTAGACGAGCAATTTGGGATCTTATACCATCAAATTCTTTAGACATATCATCTAGTTCTTTATTCATATAACTCGTAAAACTTTTTTGTTCCTTAAGCTCGTTTCTAAAGAAATTATTATGCTCAAATTGCAAAACCATAAACTTCCTAACGTTGGTTTCGATCTCCTCTAACCTTTTGAGGTGGAGATCACCAAATCTTGGTTGAATCATCGTGACAAACAAGCAATCTAACACACGAGCAAACAAGAGCAAACGGGCAAAAGAGGCAAATAGAGGGGAGGATAGAGAGAGAAGGCGAATAAAACGGCAATGGTGAAGTGGGGGAGAGGAAAACGAGAGGCAAATGGCAAATAATGTAATGCGAGAGATAGGGATTGTGATGGGTACTTGGTATGTTGACTTTTTGCGTAGACTCCCCGGCAACGGCGCCAAGAATCCTTCTTGCTACGTCTTGAGCTTGCGTTGGTTTTCCCTGAAGAGGAAGGGATGATGCAGCAGAGTAGCATAAGTATTTCCCTCAGTTTTTGAGAACCAAGGTATCAATCCAGTAGGAGGCCATGCTCAAGTCCCTCGTACCTGCACAAAGCGATAGCTACTCGCAACCAACGCGATTAGGGGTTGTCAATCCCTTCACGGTCACTTACGAGAGTGAGATCTGATAGATATAATATTTTTTGGTATTTTTGGTATAAATATGCAAAGTAAAAAGTAAAAGCAAAGTAAAAAAGCAAAGCAAGATTAAAGTGATGGAGATTGATATGATGAGAATAGACTCGGGGGCCATAGGTTTCACTAGTGGCTTCTCTCAAGAGCATAAGTATTCTACGGTGGGTGAACAAATTACTGTTGAGCAATTGACAGAATTGAGCATAGTTATGAGAATATCTAGGCAAGATCATGTATATAGGCATCACGTCCGTGACAAGTAGACCAAAACGATTCTGCATCTACTACTATTACTCCACTCATCGACCGCTATCCAGCATGCATCTAGAGTATTAAGTGAAAAACAGAGTAACGCCTTAAGCAAGATGACATGATGTAGAGAGATAAATTCATGCAATATGAAATAAACCCCATCTTGTTATCCTCGATGGAAACGATGCAATACGTGCCTTGCTGCCCCTTCTGTCACTGGGAAAGGACACCGCAAGATCGAACCCAAAGCTAAGCACTTCTCCCATGGCAAGAACTACCAATCTAGTTGGCCAAACCAAATGGATAATTCGAAGAGACTTGCAAAGATAACCAATCATACATAAAAGAATTCAGAGAAGATTCAAATATTATTCATAGATAGACTTGATCATAAACCCACAATTCATCGGTCTCAACAAACACACCGCAAAAAGAAGATTACATCGAACAGATCTCCACAAGAGAGGGGGAGAACTTTGTATTGAGATCCAAAAAGAGAGAAGAAGCCATCTAGCTACTAACTATGGACCCGAAGGTCTGAGGTAAACTACTCACACTTCATCGGAGGGGCTAGGATGATGTAGAAGCCCTCCATGATGACGGCCGTCTTCCGGCGGAGCTCCGGAACAGGCCCCAAGATGGGATCTCGTGGATACAGAAAGTTGCGGCGGTGGAATTAGGTTTTTGGCTCCCATTCTGATCGTTTGGGGGTACGTAGGTATATATAGGAGGAAGGAGTACGTCGGTGGAGCACCGAGGGGCCCACGAGGCAAGGGGCGCGCCCTAGGTGGGGCGCCCCCACCCTCGTGACCTCCTCTTTGACTCCTTGGAGTAGGGTCCAAGTCTCCTGGATCACGTTCGGTGAGAAAATCACGTTCCCGAAGATTTTATTCCGTTTGGACTCTGTTTGATATTCTGTTTCTCCGAAACACTGAAAGAGGCAAAAAAACAGCAATTCTAGGCTGGGCCTCCGGTTAATAGGTTAGTCCCAAAAATAATATAAAAGTGGAAAATAAAGCCCAATATAGTCCAAAACAGTAGATAATATAGCATGGAGCAATCAAAAATTATAGATACGTTGGAGACGTATCACGGCCCATCTAACAGTAGCGCGGCCCAAGCAAACAAATGTTGTTGTTATATATTAGTAGTAGCGTGTTTTCTGCCCAGCGCTACTGCTAAATACTAGTAGCGTAGGGTCATAAACAGGCGCTACTGGTAAACTTCTATCTATAAGCATTTTCCTAGTAGTGCTTGTGGTTGCAAAATGGGCATCGATAGTCGTCATTCCAGGTCCTAATACGCGTGTTATGCTTTCCCGCATAAAGCTCCCTCAGGATTTGCATCTTGTACCTCCTCTGGTCGTCTTCATCCTCGCTATCCACATCGTCAGACAACACCTATACAAATAGTGAAACAAATTTGGCATCAAATAAATGTTTACATGTCGTGAAGTAGGATTAGAAATTTATGGCTATTTATTTATACATATCCAGAGATTATGGTTCGATTTTTAAGCACAGTCGTCGACGTACATACAAATCTTGAAGAAAATAATGGCACAAACATATGTAGGTCATTGAAAATAAATTGTCAAGTCCTGGCTAGGAATTATTAGCACGAACACTAACCCTAGTCAGATTACTAGCAGAAATCATTTTGCACAGATGAAACAACTAATAACTTATCACTTATACTATTCAAACAATCAATACACTACACGGATATAAGGAAACTTAATTAGATTTCATGGATTGGGATAACATAACCATAGGATTTCTATTCCGAAATGGGGGAGGCAGGAGTAACCAGAGAAACCCTATGATCTATTTGACACATAAATGGGTATAGATGACTAACCAGCTATCTGTTGTCGTGGGAGTTGTCGCCGGAGTGATCATCAGAGTCGTCACCGGGGTCGTCACCAGAGTCGGTGTGGAACTCCACCTCCGGCTGTGGAAGTTCGACGTCGTTAGGGTGCAGCGATAACTCGTCGGCGGTGGTGGCAACCTCTATCTCCATCTCCACGCCGTACTCCGGTGCTTTAGTAGCCCTGGCGTCGCCACTCCCTCCGATGGGGTGCTTCGGCGGCCTCCTCATACACTGACGGCTTTGAGGACTGAGAGCGGCGTCGAGGATGCAAGCGGAGAGAGACGATTGTGTGTGTGGCCAGGATGGGGTGTGCGGCCGCTCGGGCGCACCATTAATATGGAGTAGTGGGAGTAGTGGGAGAGAGGCGGGCATCGGTTAAACCGAGGGCTTGACTCCTGGTGAGCCTGTGCACTAGACTGCTGGCATGCCTACCGTCGTTTCACACAGCTACTCGCACGCCTCCCGATGACACTGTGCAGCAAGGACGCCTCCATCAATTCACACACCTGCACGCACGCCTCCCCGTCTGCCTGCGCGGCAGACTGCTCGCATGCGTGCCGTCAACTCGCGCCTGCTCGCATGGCACACGGGTCGCGCGGCAGCACGTATATTGTTTTTCTGTTTGGATGATTAATGCTGCCACTTTATTACTTAACCGAAGCATGGCACGTATCCATTGTTGGTCTAACGCTGACGGTTTGAATAAATAATCCGTTTGGGATATTGGTTCCCAATTATTAATAATCTCCCGTTTGTAATTAGATAAAGATTACATCAAAACTGGTCTCAAATTTGACAAAAAAGTACAATGCCACTTTGTATTGGTGTCCATATGACAACACGATAAGTTTCATGAACTTCAAATAATTTTTGGATGTACTAGAATTCAAAAATCAAGATTCTCAATGTTTGAAATTTGTTGCACGGGGAGTAAACATGCACCCAGTGAGACAGATGTGTTTTTGCAATCCATTTAGGTGCACTATCACGTGTGCATGTAGCTCAAATTTGATTTTTGCACATTATACCCATAGAAAATCAATCAATCATTGTACTAAAACGTCTTAATGATCTCCGTGAATTTTTTGAAAGTAAAACGTCCTTCCTTTGGTAACATGTATGTTCACCGCGGGATAACTAATTTAACATGCATCATAGTTGTGGTGGATTCGCGGTGTGTGTGTGGGTGTGTTCGTCTGGGGGTGGCAGGTGGCTCGCAGTACACTACAAGTTGTGAGCCACGGTGTGGGTTGTCCGTTTTGTTAGGCAGGCTGGTGCCACATCAGAGTCGTGAAATCGTTATTTGAAACATTACCAACCTTTCATACATAAATGTTTTGGCCACATGCAGTCGATGGTTGTCCTACACGACACTCGATACTCGCGTGTGAAGCTTTCTATGGGCCCACGAGGTCGTCGTCCGTCACTTTGACGAACAGCCGGTAGTGAGGTTAATTTGACCAGCAAGGCATAATCTTTTTTGTTTGTGTTATGGTGGTTTATAGTACCCGTCTAAGAGGTGGGAGGGTACTAGGATATATACTATACGTATGCATTCGTGAACAAGTACACCTCACTCAGTGTCGGGACTTTTTGGTTACCGAGGCACGTGCCACATCAAAATTGTGAAATTAGTTATTCAAACATCACACAACACCTTTTTGGGCCACATGCATATATATCCTAGATAGGACACTCACGTGTGACGCTTCCATATGTGGGCCCATGAGGCCATCGTCGATGCATGCATGCATGCATCACTTTAACCTACATCACCAGAGGTTAATTAATTTCACCATCGATGAGGATTCTTTTGGGTTGTACATATATTACGGCAGGAGCATATAGTATACGGTGAAGAGGGGGGAAGGGGACCATCATATGGAGGCCCTGTTTGGTTCGGCTGTGGATTTCTAAAAGCAGCTGTGAAAAATCTGCTATGGAAAAACAACTGTGAAAAATCTGATGCGAAAAAGATGTAGGTCATTTGGCAAACCAGCTGATACAGCTTTTTCAGATTTTGGCCCGCAGCGGAATCAGATTTTGGAAAGCATGTCCTGAGCTGCTTCAGCTTTTGGTTCAGATTTTGGCAGCGGATTTCTGGAATCGGATTCTGCTGGATTCGCCCTTTGGTTTAGATTCTGCTGCGCGGCAGCGGAATCTGTCGATAAAAGCTGAACCAAACAGGGCCGTAGTACGCTTGATATGAACCTCGCTCTATGTGGGTGCATGGTTTACGGTTTTTTAGGCATGTGGCACATCAAAGTTGTGCATTTTGGGTATTCAACATATATATGTTTGACCCACATGCAAAGCGGTGGTGGTTGTCCTCTCGCACCCACTTAAGCGGTTATCAGCGTTATCGATGCTTTCCATCTGTGGGCCCGCTTGGTCCATCACTTCTTTTTGCCTGATAACAAGAGAGGTTAATTTGACTTAGGAGGGGATTATTATTTTTGCTCTGGGATGACATGCATGATACACTTTGAGCACACACATATGCATCTGTACGCATGAATCCCTCCCATCGAGTCGAAGTGGCTAGTACAACGACACCGTCATGAACCGATCTCGCTCTGTGTGGGGAGCTAGTGTACGATTTTTGACACACGCGCCAGATGAATGTTGTGTATTCAAACATGGATGCACGCATCACCTCCATACATATGCATGTAGTGGTTGCCTTCGAACGATACACTCGCTCGAATGGTTATCGGCAAGAAGCCTATATATTCGTGGGCCCGCATGGACATCCATGATCACCTTGACCAACAACAAGATAGGTTACCATTGCGGATTCTTCATTTGGTTAGTGTTAACATAGTATAAGTCATGGTGACATTCAGACCTAATTAAGTTTGAGCACATATAGTATGCACGCATGCGTGCATATCTGAATCCCATCGTTGGCTTGAAGTGTGGTGTAACATACATATGCATCGTCAACCTAACCCTCACTCGGTGTGGGGATTTCTAGTTCGAAATCACGGTGCCACATCAAAGTTGTTCATTGTTACTCAAAAACACACCTCTCCATACATATGTTTGGGCCACAAACATGCAGTGGTTGTCTTTGGGGACTAGCTACTTGCGTGATTATTGGCAAGCTAGCCCATCTTCGGGGTCGCATGGATGGCCATCACTTTGACCAACAACAAGAGAGAGGTTCTACGACCAAGGTGGATTATTCTTGGGTCGTTTTACGATCCATCTTGGTGAGATATAT